>NC_068424.1:5937281-6119781 GCF_023373465.1 Oncorhynchus keta | reverse complement strand
TAAATCCAGACACAACTCACACACACTAACTACAACCTGCCCTGAGAACATTCACGGTTTCCACTAATGTGATTATGCAGCCCACCCCAGCCTCAGCCCTACGGTCTGATAGTGGAGATATGGTCTGATAGAGGAGATATGGTCTGATAGTGGAGATATGGTCTGATAGTGGAGATATGGTCTGATAGTGAGAGACGGGGCTGAGAGAGGAGATATGGTCTGATAGTGGAGATATGGTCTGATAGTGGAGATATGGTCTGATAGTGGAGATATGGTCTGATAGTGGAGATATGGTCTGATAGTGGAGATATGGTCTGATAGTGGAGATATGGTCTGATAGTGAGAGACGGGGCTGAGAGAGGAGATATGGTCTGATAGTGGAGATATGGTCTGATAGAGGAGATATGGTCTGATAGTGGAGATATGGTCTGATAGTGGAGATATGGTCTGATTGTGGAGATATGGTCTGATTGTGGAGATATGGTCTGATAGTGGAGATATGGTCTGATTGTGGAGATATGGTCTGATTGTGGAGATATGGTCTGATTGTGGAGATATGGTCTGATTGTGGAGATATGGTCTGATTGTGGAGATATGGTCTGATTGTGGAGATATGGTCTGATAGTGGAGATATGGTCTGATAGTGGATATATGGTCTGATAGTGGAGATATGGTCTGATAGTGGAGATATGGTCTGATAGTGAGAGACGGGGCTGAGAGAGGAGATATGGTCTGATAGTGGAGATACGGTCTGATAGTAGAGATATGGTCTGATAGTGAGAGACGGGGCTGAGAGAGGAGATATGGTCTGATAGTGGAGATATGGTCTGATAGTGGAGATATGGTCTGATAGTGGAGATATGGTCTGATAGTGGAGATATGGTCTGATAGTGGAGATATGGTCTGATAGTGGAGATATGGTCTGATAGTGGAGATATGGTCTGATAGTGAGAGACGGGGCTGAGAGAGGAGATATGGTCTGATAGTGGAGATATGGTCTGATAGTGGAGATATGGTCTGATAGTGGAGATATGGTCTGATAGTGGAGATATGGTCTGATTGTGGAGATATGGTCTGATTGTGGAGATATGGTCTGATAGTGGAGATATGGTCTGATAGTGGAGATATGGTCTGATAGTGGAGATATGGTCTGATAGTGAGAGACGGGGCTGAAATAAGAGATATGGTCTGATTGTGAGAGACGGGGCTGAAATAAGAGATATGGTGGTCTGCTTGAAACATGTTGGTATTACAGACTCAATCAGGGAGAGGTTGAACATGTCAGTGAAGACACCTGCCAGTTGGTCAGCACACGCCCGGAGCACACAGATCACACGTCCTGGTAGTCTGTCTGGCGCTGTTTTAATGGTGTTACTCACGTCAGCTACGGAGAGCATCTCTCTCACTATCAGACCACATCTCCACTATCAGACCATATCTCCACTATCAGACCATATCTCCACTATCAGACCATATCTCCACTATCAGACCATATCTCCTCTCTCAGCCCCGTCAGACCATATCTCCTCTCTCAGCCCCGTCAGACCATATCTCCTCTCTCAGCCCCGTCAGACCATATCTCCTCTCTCAGCCCCGTCAGACCATATCTCCTCTCTCAGCCCCGTCAGACCATATCTCCTCTCTCAGCCCCGTCAGACCATATCTCCTCTCTCAGCCCCGTCAGACCATATCTCCTCTCTCAGCCCCGTCAGACCATATCTCCTCTCTCAGCCCCGTCAGACCATATCTCCTCTCTCAGCCCCGTCAGACCATATCTCCTCTCTCAGCCCATCAGACCATATCTCCTCTCTCAGCCCAGTCAGACCATATCTCCTCTCTCAGCCCAGTCAGACCATATCTCCTCTCTCAGCCCCGTCAGACCATATCTCCTCTCTCAGCCCCGTCAGACCATATCTCCTCTCTCAGCCCCGTCAGACCATATCTCCTCTCTCAGCCCCGTCAGACCATATCTCCTCTCTCAGCCCCGTCAGACCATATCTCCTCTCTCAGCCCCGTCAGACCATATCTCCTCTCTCAGCCCATCAGACCATATCTCCTCTCTCAGCCCTGTCTCTCACTATCAGACAGAGTACGCTCCCAGGAAAAGGAGGACCGAGTACGCCCCGATTCTCATCGACGGGTCTGTAGTGGAGCAGGTTGAGAGCTTCAAGTTCCTTGGTGTCCACATCACCAACAAACTATCATGGTCCAAACACACCAAGACAGTCGTAAAGAGGACACGACAAAACCTATTCCCCCTCAGGAAACTGAAAAGATTTGGCATGGGTCCTCAGATCCTCAAAAGGTTCTACAGCTGGTTGCATCACTGCCTGGTACGGCAACTGCTCGGCCTCCGACCGCAAGGCACTTCAGAGGGTAGTCAAAGACCCCAGCCACCCCAGTCATAGACTGTTCTCTCTGCTACCGCACGGCAAGCGGTACCGGAGTGCCAAGTCTAGGTCCAAAAGGATTCTAAACAGCTTCTACCCCCCAAGCCATAAGACTCCTGAACACCTAATCAAATGAACTCCCAGACTATGAACTAACCGAATTAGGAATTGTGTCCCCCCCCATTTTATACTGCTGCTACTCTCCGTTTATCATCCATAATCACTTCAACTAATCCTACATGTACATATTACCTCAACTATCCCGACGACCTGGTGTGTTAACACATTGACTCTGTATATTGACTCTACCTGTATATTGACACATTGACTCTACCTTCAGATATCCTCTTTGCTGTTATGTTTATGCCAGTTTTATTCATTTTGTTTCTTTTACCTAACACATATTTTTTTTACTTAAAAACTGCACTGTTGGTTAAGAGCTTGAGGTAAAGTAATCATTTCACCTGTTGTATTCGGCGCACGTGACAAATAAACTTTGATTTATGGGGTGACAGAGGAGATCGGCCTGAGGGTGATGAGGGTGATGAGGGTGATGAGGGTGGAAAAAAGGGGAAATAGTTTGGAAAGGGAAATTCAAATAGCTGTACAAAACAAAACAAAAAGGGAACAGAGCAAACAGAATGTATGCCCTCAGCTCCAGCCTCCCTCTCTTATGTCATACAGCCTCTCTCTCTCCTGCCCTGATTCCACTGCAACACGAACAAAGGTTATTATTATCATATTATACAGGCGCATTAAACACACATTATTATTATTATTATTACGCACGCACGCATACACACATTACACACACACACACACACACACACACACACACACACACACACACACACACACACACACACACACAACACACACACACACACACACACACACACACACACACACACACACACCTCTCTCTATTCAGCCTTATTTTCTACAGATTCCTATGTCAGATGACAAGTGTGTTATGTAACAATGCAGAGTATAGAGAGGCTGGCTCACTGTACCTGGATGGCTGACTGGTTGGATGGCTGACTGGTTGGATGGCTGACTGTACCTGGCTGGCTGGATGGCTGACTGTGGCTGGCTGGTTGGCTGGCTGACTGGTTGGATGGCTGACTGTGGCTGGCTGGATGGCTGACTGTGGCTGGCTGGATGGCTGACTGTGGCTGGCTGGTTGGCTGGCTGACTGGTTGGATGGCTGACTGTGGCTGGCTGGTTGGCTGGCTGACTGGTTGGATGGCTGACTGTGGCTGGCTGGTTGGCTGGATGGCTGACTGTGGCTGGCTGACTGGTTGGATGGCTGACTGTGGATGGCTGACTGGTTGGATGGCTGACTGTGGCTGGCTGACTGTGGCTGGCTGGTTGGCTGGCTGGCTGGTTGGATGGCTGACTGGTTGGATGGCTGACTGGTTGGATGGCTGACTGTACCTGGCTGACTGGTTGGATGGCTGACTGTGGCTGGCTGGCTGACTGGTTGGATGGCTGACTGTGGCTGGCTGGTTGGCTGGCTGACTGGTTGGATGGCTGACTGTGGCTGGCTGGTTGGCTGGCTGACTGGTTGGATGGCTGACTGTGGCTGGCTGTCTGTGGCTGGCTGGTTGGCTGGCTGACTGGTTGGATGGATGGCTGACTGTGGCTGGCTGGTTGGCTGGCTGACTGGTTGGATGGCTGACTGTGGCTGGCTGGTTGGCTGGCTGACTGGTTGGATGGCTGACTGTGGCTGGCTGTCTGTGGCTGGCTGGTTGGCTGGCTGACTGGTTGGATGGATGGCTGACTGTGGCTGGCTGGTTGGCTGGCTGACTGGTTGGATGGAAGGCTGACTGGTTGGATGGCTGGCTGGTTGGATGGATGGCTGACTGGCTGGCTGTGGCTGGCTGACTGGTTGGATGGCTGACTGGTTGGATGGCTGACTGTACCTGGCTGGTTGGATGGCTGACTGTGGCTGGCTGGTTGGCTGGCTGACTGGTTGGATGGCTGACTGTGGCTGGCTGGATGGCTGACTGTGGCTGGCTGGTTGGCTGGCTGACTGGTTGGATGGCTGACTGTGGCTGGCTGGTTGGCTGGCTGACTGGTTGGATGGCTGACTGTACCTGGCTGGTTGGATGGCTGACTGTGGCTGGCTGGTTGGCTGGCTGACTGGTTGGATGGCTGACTGTGGCTGGCTGGATGGCTGACTGTGGCTGGCTGGATGGCTGACTGTGGCTGGCTGGTTGGCTGGCTGACTGGTTGGATGGCTGATGGCTGGCTGGTTGGCTGGCTGACTGGTTGGATGGCTGACTGTGGCTGGCTGGTTGGCTGGATGGCTGACTGTGGCTGGCTGACTGGTTGGATGGCTGACTGTGGATGGCTGACTGGTTGGATGGCTGACTGTGGCTGGCTGACTGTGGCTGGCTGGTTGGCTGGCTGGCTGGTTGGATGGCTGACTGGTTGGATGGCTGACTGGTTGGATGGCTGACTGTACCTGGCTGACTGGTTGGATGGCTGACTGTGGCTGGCTGGCTGACTGGTTGGATGGCTGACTGGTTGGCTGGCTGGTTGGCTGGCTGACTGGTTGGATGGCTGACTGTGGCTGGCTGGTTGGCTGGCTGACTGGTTGGATGGCTGACTGTGGCTGGCTGTCTGTGGCTGGCTGGTTGGCTGGCTGACTGGTTGGATGGATGGCTGACTGTGGCTGGCTGGTTGGCTGGCTGACTGGTTGGATGGCTGACTGTGGCTGGCTGGTTGGCTGGCTGACTGGTTGGATGGCTGACTGTGGCTGGCTGTCTGTGGCTGGCTGGTTGGCTGGCTGACTGGTTGGATGGATGGCTGACTGTGGCTGGCTGGTTGGCTGGCTGACTGGTTGGATGGAAGGCTGACTGGTTGGATGGCTGGCTGGTTGGATGGATGGCTGGCTGTGGCTGGTTGGATGGCTGACTGTGGCTGGCTGGTTGGCTGGCTGACTGGTTGGATGGCTGACTGTGGCTGGCTGGATGGCTGACTGTGGCTGGCTGGTTGGCTGGCTGACTGGTTGGATGGCTGACTGTGGCTGGCTGGTTGGCTGGCTGACTGGTTGGATGGCTGACTGTACCTGGCTGACTGGTTGGATGGCTGACTGTGGCTGGCTGGCTGACTGGTTGGATGGCTGACTGTGGCTGGCTGGTTGGCTGGCTGACTGGTTGGATGGCTGACTGTGGCTGGATGGCTGACTGTGGCTGGCTGACTGGTGGATGGCTGACTGTGGATGGCTGACTGGTTGGATGGCTAACTGTGGCTGGCTGACTGTGGCTGGCTGGTTGGCTGGCTGGCTGGTTGGATGGCTGACTGGTTGGATGGCTGACTGGTTGGATGGTTGACTGTACCTGGCTGACTGGTTGGCTGGCTGACTGTGGCTGGCTGGCTGACTGGTTGGATGGCTGACTGTGGCTGGCTGGTTGGCTGGCTGACTGGTTGGATGGCTGGCTGGTTGGCTGGCTGACTGGTTGGATGGCTGACTGTGGCTGGCTGTCTGTGGCTGGCTGTCTGTGG
Organism: Oncorhynchus keta; assembly: GCF_023373465.1. NCBI lineage: Eukaryota > Metazoa > Chordata > Actinopteri > Salmoniformes > Salmonidae > Oncorhynchus > Oncorhynchus keta. The sequence continues at coordinate 6,113,878 of NC_068424.1, read as the reverse complement.
CTGGCTGGTTGGATGGCTGGCTGGTTGGATGGATGGCTGTCTGTGGATGGCTGACTGGTTGGATGGCTGACTTGTTGGATGGATGGCTGACTGGTTGGATGGATGGCTGACTGCACCTGGCTGGTTGGCTGGCTGACTGGTTGGATGGATGGCTATCTGTGGCTGGCTGACTGTACCTGGCTGGTTGGCTGTGGCTGTACCTGGCTGGCTGGCTGGCTGTGGCTGTACCTGGCTGGCTGGCTGTGGCTGTGGCTGTACCTGGCTGGCTGGCTGTGGCTGGCTGGCTGTGGCTGGCTGGCTGTACCTGGCTGGCTGTGGCTGTACCTGGCTGACTGACTGGCTGGCTGGCTGGATGGATGGCTGACTGTACCTGGCTGGCTGGCTGTGGCTGTACCTGGCTGACTGACTGGCTGTCTGTGGCTGGCTGGCTGGTGGGCTGTACCTGGCTGACTGGCTGGATGGATGGCTGACTGTACCTGGCTGGCTGGCTGGCTGACTGTGGTTGGCTGGCTGACTGTGGTTGGCTGGCTGTCCCTAACCTCTCTGTACTGTATATTGTGTACAGTTAGATATGTACTTAGTGTGTGGACACTCTTGAAAGCGAAATGCATCTCAAGAGATTTCATTCTACACAATGTACAATAAAATAAAGGCTGATAGCAGGTTGTCCTACCCTGCTCTGTTGTTCTGGCTGAGGGCAGGTTGTTCCTACCCTGCTCTGTTGTTCTGGCTGAGGGCGGGTTGTTCCCACCCTGCTCTGTTGTTCTGGCTGATAGCAGGTTGTTCCCACCCTGCTCTGTTGTTCTGGCTGAGGGCAGGTTGTCCTACCCTGCTCTGTTGTTCTGGCTGAGGGCAGGTTGTTCCTACCCTGCTCTGTTGTCCTGGCTGAGGGCAGGATGTTCCTACCCTGCTCTGTTGTTCTGGCTGATAGCAGGTTGTTCTACCCTGCTCTGTTGTTCTGGCTGAGGGCAGGTTGTTCTACCCTGCTCTGTTGTTCTGGCTGAGGGCAGGTTGTCCCACCCTGCTCTGTTGTTCTGGCTGAGGGCAGGTTGTCCTACCCTGCTCTGTTGTTCTGGCTGAGGGCAGGATGTCCTACCCTGCTCTGTTGTTCTGGCTGATAGCAGGTTGTTCCCACCCTGCTCTGTTGTTCTGGCTGAGGGCAGGTTGTCCTACCCTGCTCTGTTGTTCTGGCTGAGGGCAGGTTGTCCTACCCTGCTCTGTTGTTCTGGCTGAGGGCAGGTTGTCCTACCCTGCTCTGTTGTTCTGGCTGAGGGCAGGTTGTTTCTACCCTGCTCTGTTGTTCTGGCTGAGGGCAGGTTGTCCTACCCTGCTCTGTTGTTCTGGCTGAGGGCAGGTTGTCCTACCCTGCTCTGTTGTTCTGGCTGAGGGCAGGTTGTTCCCACCCTGCTCTGTTGTTCTGGCTGAGGGCAGGTTGTCCTACCCTGCTCTGTTGTTCTGGCTGATAGCAGGTTGTTCCCACCCTGTTCTGTTGTTCTGGCTGAGGGCAGGTTGTCCCACCCTGCTCTGTTGTTCTGGCTGAGGGCAGGTTGTTCCCACCCTGCTCTGTTGTTCTGGCTGAGGGCAGGTTGTTCCTACCCTGCTCTGTTGTTCTGGCTGAGGGCAGGTTGTCCCACCCTGCTCTGTTGTTCTGGCTGAGGGCAGGTTGTTCCCACCCTGCTCTGTTGTTCTGGCTGAGGGCAGGTTGTTCCTACCCTGCTCTGTTGTTCTGGCTGAGGGCAGGTTGTCCCACCACCCTGCTCTGTTGTTTCTGGCTGAGGGCAGGTTGTCCCACCCTGCTCTGTTGTTCTGGCTGAGGGCAGGTTGTTCCCACCCTGCTCTGTTGTTCTGGCTGAGGGCAGGTTGTTCCTACCCTGCTCTGTTGTTCTGGCTGAGGGCAGGTTGTTCCCACCCTGCTCTGTTGTTCTGGCTGAGGGCAGGTTGTCCTACCCTGCTCTGTTGTTCTGGCTGAGGGCAGGTTGTTCCTACCCTGCTCTGTTGTCCTGGCCTCGCTGCCCGCCTGCAGGATGAATCACTCAGCCTCGCTGCCTGCCTGCAGGATGAATCACTCAGCCTCGCTGCCTGCCTGCAGGATGAATCACTCAGCCTCGCTGCCTGCCTGCAGGATGAATCACTCAGCCTCGCTGCCTGCCTGCAGGATGAATCACTCAGCCTCGCTGCCTGCAGGATGAATCACTCAGCCTCGCTGCCTGCCTGCAGGATGAATCACTCAGCCTCGCTGCCTGCCTGCAGGATGAATCACTCAGCCTCGCTGCCTGCCTGCAGGATGAATCACTCAGCCTCGCTGCCTGCCTGCAGGATGAATCACTCAGCCTCGCTGCCTGCCTGCAGGATGAATCACTCAGCCTCGCTGCCTGCCTGCAGGATGAATCACTCAGCCTTCGCTGCCTGCTGGATGAATCAGTCCATTCAGCCTCCTCCCCTCCCTTACACCCTCTCTCTCCTTCCTCTGTTCACTGTGAGATGTGTAATGTCAGGGTAATATTTATAGCTCTGGAGGTCTGCCTGCCATCACTGAATCCACATGCAACTCAATGCTAAATATAGCCTCCTCTCTTTCTCTCTCCCTCTCCCCATCTGTCAGCAGGCAGACGGAGGGACGAACAGGGGGCCAGCGATTCCCACCTACTCTCGCTCTCTCTGAGTAGGGACTCTGTTAGCTCTCTAACCAACACTCTGTAGACAAAGGCCATCGGCAGGAGAAACACCCAGGTGCACTCGGACCCATCTGCAGGTTCAAGCTGTGCTCTCGCTGCAGTGTGGGCTAGTCTAACCAGACAAACAAGGACAGTTTAAACCACGACTTTACACCCATTTCACATAGGATTTACTGTCTCGCTGTAAAGAATTCAATTTATACAGTCCAATATATTATCACATTCAATTTTTTAATTTTTTAATCAAAGAATGTTTTAAGAACTCAATATATTATCACATTCTATTTTTAAATTTTTTAATCAAAGAATGTTTTAAGAACTCAATATATTATCACATTCTATTTTTTTATTTTTTAAATCAAAGAATGTTTTAAGAACTCAATATATTATCACATTCTTGCCGAGAGAAAACTGTTTACATCTCCCGTGCACATGCCGGAAAGTTTAAGTAGATGTCAGTAGATATTTCCACCGTCACAAAGACATGTATTATTCATTTAGGCAGCTCCTAAGAAAATTACAAAAATAATAATATGTATTTTCTAAATAATAAAATATCTTGTGAGTATGGTTTTGAAAGTATCTTCATCATGATACCGGTAGAAAAATAACATCATTCTATATTATCAATAGCATGCAAGTTTCGTGTTTATATATTTCACAACCTCTGCAGGCTTTTAGAGTAGCCCGTATGCAATCCAGGCATTTAGAGTAGCCCGTATGCAATCCAGGCATTTAGAGTAGCCCGTATGCAATCCGCAGGCATTTAGAGTAGCCCGTATGCAATCCAGGCATTTAGAGTAGCCCGTATGCAATCCAGGCATTTAGAGTAGCCCGTATGCAATCCGCAGGCATTTAGAGTAGCCCGTATGCAATCCGCAGGCATTTAGAGTAGCCCGTATGCAATCCAGGCATTTAGAGTCGCCCGTAGCAATCCGCAGGCTTTTAGAGTAGCCCGTATGCAATCCAGGCATTTAGAGTAGCCCGTATGCAATCCAGGCATTTAGAGTAGCCCGTATGCAATCCAGGCATTTAGAGTAGCCCGTATGCAATCCAGGCATTTAGAGTAGCCCGTATGCAATCCAGGCATTTAGAGTAGCCCGTATGCAATCCGCAGGCTTTTAGAGTAGCCCGTATGCAATCCGCAGGCTTTTAGAGTAGCCCATATGCAATCCGCAGGCATTTAGAGTAGCCCGTATGCAATCCAGGCATTTAGAGTAGCCCGTATGCAATCCGCAGGCATTTAGAGTAGCCCGTATGCAATCCACAGGCATTTAGAGTCGCCCGTAGCAATCCGCAGGCTTTTAGAGTAGCCCGTATGCAATCCAGGCATTTAGAGTAGCCCGTATGCAATCCAGGCATTTAGAGTAGCCCGTATGCAATCCGCAGGCATTTAGAGTAGCCCGTATGCAATCCAGGCATTTAGAGTAGCCCGTATGCAATCCACAGGCATTTAGAGTAGCCCGTATGCAATTCCCAGGCATTTAGAGTAGCCCGTATGCAATCCAGGCATTTAGAGTAGCCCGTATGCAATTCGCAGGCATTTAGAGTAGCCCGTATGCAATTCGCAGGCATTTAGAGTAGCCCGTATGCAATCCAGGCATTTAGAGTAGCCCGTATGCAATCCAGGCCTTTAGAGTAGCCCGTATGCAATCCGCAGGCTTTTAGAGTAGCCCGTATGCAATCCGCAGGCTTTTAGAGTAGCCCGTATGCAATCCGCAGGAATTTAGAGTAGCCCGTATGCAATCAACGACAAATAACAGTCCTACACTTGATTTACACTACATTATAGCCTGTTAAATGTTTCTGATCAGTGATTTTAGAGTCGCCCGTATGCAATCAACGACAAATAATAGTCCTACACATGATTTACACTACATTATAGCCTGCTAAATGTTTCAGTGATAGATGGGCAAACGAATAGATGAGCTATAAGCCTACCACCCCTCTTGGCATTTTTACAATTTTGTTGCCTTACAACCTGGAATTAAAATCGATTTTTTTGGGAGGTTTTATAATTTGATTTACACCACATTCCTACCACTTTGAAGATGCAAAATATTTATGGTGAAACAAACAAGAACTAAGACAAAAAAAACGGAAAACCTGAACGTGCATAACTATTCACCCCCCCCAAAGTCAATATGTTGTAGAGCCACCTTTGCAGCAATTACAGCTGCAAGTCTCTTGGGGTATGTCTCTATAAGCTTGGCACATCTAGTCACTGGGATTTTTGCCCATTCTTCAAGGCAAAGCTGCTCCAGCTCCTTCAAATTGGTTCGGTTCTGCTGGGGTACAGCAATCTTGAAGTCATACCACAGATTCTCAATTGGATTGAGGTCTGGGCTTTGACTAGGACATTCCAAGACATTCAAATGTTTCCCCTTAAACCACTTGAGTGTTGCTTTAGCAGTATGCTTAGGGTCATTGTCCTGCTGGAAGGTGAACCTCCTTTCCAGGCTCAAATCTCTGGACGACAAACAGGTTTCCCTCAAGAATTTCCCTGTATTTAGTGCCATCCATCATTCCTTCAAAATCTGACCAGTTTCCCAGTCCCTGCCGATGAAAAACATCCCCAAAGCATGCTACCACCACCATGCTTCACTGTGGGGATGGCGTTCTTTGGGTGATGAGAAGTGTTGGGTTTGTGCCAGACATAATGTTTTTCTTGATGGCCAAAACACTCAACTTTAATCTCATCTGACCAGAGTACCTTCTTCCATATGTTTGGGGAGTCTCCCAAATGCCTTTTGGCGAACACCAAATGTGTTTGATTCATTTTTTCTTTAAGCAATGGCTTTTTCTGGCTACTCTTCCGCAAAGCCCAGCTCTGTGGAGTGAACGGCTTCAAGTGGTCATATGGACAGATACTACAATCTCAGCCGTGGAGCTTTGCAGCTCCTTCAGGGTTATCTTTGGTCTCTTTGTTTCCTCTCTGATTAATGCCATTCTTGCCTGGTCTGTGAGTTTTGGTGGGCGGCCCTCTCTTGGCAGATTTGTTGTGGTGCCATATTCTTTCAATTGTTTATTAATGGATTTAATGGTGCTCAGTGGGATGTCAAAAGTGTCTGGTATTTTTTTATAACCCAACCCTGATCTGTACTTTTCTACAACTTCGTCCCTGACCTTTTTGGCGAGCTCCTTGGTCTTCATGGTGCCGCTTGCTTGGTGGTGCCCCTTGTTAAGACTGTGTGGCCTTTCAGAACACGTGTATATATACTGAGATGATGTGACAGATCATGTGACACACAGGTGGACTTTATTTAACTAATTATGTGACTTAATAATATATAATATAATATATGCCATTTAGCTGACGCTTTTATCCAAAGCGACTTACAGTCATGTGTGCATACATTCTTATGGGTGGTCCCGGAATCGAACCCACTACCCTGGCGTTACAAGCGCCATGCTCTACCAACTGAGCCACAGAAGGACTTCTGAAGGTAATTGGTTGCACCATATCTTATTTAGGGGTTTCATAGCAAAGGGGGTGAATACATATGCACCCACACCTTTTAAGTTTAAAACTTTGTCATTTCTTTTGAAATGTTTTTTGTTCATTTCACTTCACCAATTTGGACTATTTTGTGTATGTCCTTTACATGAAATCCAAACAAAAATCTATTAAAATTGCAGGTTGTAATGCATTAAAATAGGAAAAATGCAAAGGGGGTGAATACTTTTGCAAAACCCTGAAATTAACCAAATCTCGGTCTATCTAGATCCTCTGTAGCTCAGAAGAACACAGTGCCTTGTTAGCTAGCTAGATGCTCTGTAGCTCAGAAGAACATGGCACCTTGTTAGCTAGCTAGATCCTCTGTAGCTCAGTAGAACACGGTACCTTGTTAGCTAGCTAGATCCTCTGTAGCTCAGTAGAACACGGTACCTTGTTAGCTAGCTAGATCCTCTGTAGCTCAGAAGAACATGGCACCTTGTTAGCTAGCTAGATCCTCTGTAGCTCAGTAGAACACGGTACCTTGTTAGCTAGCTAGATCCTCTGTAGCTCAGTAGAACACGGTACCTTGTTAGCTAGCTAAATCCTCTGTAGCTCAGTAGAACACAGTACCTTGTTAGCTAGCTAGATCCTCTGTAGCTCAGTAGAACACAGTACCTTGTTAGCTAGCTAGATCCTCTGTAGCTCAGTAGAACACGGTACCTTGTTAGCTAGCTAAATCCTCTGTAGCTCAGTTGGCAGAACACGGAACCTTGTTAGCTAGCTAGATCCTCTGTAGCTCAGTAGACACACGTGGTACCTTGTTAGCTAGCTAGATCCTCTGAAGCTCAGTAGAACACGTTACCTTGTTAGCTAGCTAGATCCTCTGTAGCTCAGTAGAACACGGTACCTTGTTAGCTAGCTAAATCCTCTGTAGCTCAGTTGGCAGAACACGGTACCTTGTTACCTAGCTAAATCCTCTGTAGCTCAGAAGAACAAGGTGCCTGGACTGCCTGGATAAAGCGTAGACTAATTATCCCAAGAGTAGCAACATCACTCAGACTCACCTCCAGCATCATTGGTCCGAGAGCATCCTTGTCGATGATGCTTTGGCCCGTCGACGACACATCCGCCTTCTGTACCTCCTCCTCATTGGCCGCGGCTGCTTTCTCTGTGGGAAAGACAACCAATCAGACGTCTTACTGTCTTCCCCTTTTACCCAACATGGGGAAGTCACAGCTTCATCAACAGACAGGTCGTTGAACTGAGCAGACAACGTAGACAGGAGGAGTCAAACGGAACCGTTATTTGTATTTGTTTTAAGCACAGTCACACACCAGACAGGTGCAGTGTAATGTGCTGTTGTTTTACAGGGTCGGCAATTGCATTACGCAGCCCTTGGAGAAAATGACGGTTAAGTGCCTTGCTCAAGGGCATTTTTTACTTTGTCAGCTCGGGTATTTGAATCAGTGACCTTTCGGTTACTGGCCCAAACACTGCTAGGTTACCTGCCGCCCTAATCCCTATATAATGCAGTACTTTGGACAAGGGCGTTAAAAGTAGTGCACTACCAAGGGAAAAGGGAGCCATTTGGGACGTAGACAACAAGAAGTTAATTTGGATCCCCCAAGTTGTTCCTTGAGCTTCCTAAACTTCCTTCCTTCCTCCGTTTCACTGTTTCATAAAAGAGATGAACAGCAGTAATCTCTCCATCACTAATCATTCTCCAATCCATCTCTTATACAATCATCTAATTTGTGTCAAATGAGTCCTAATGTATGCTATGTGATCCCATTAACAAACCAGACCTTAGAGACATTCACCCTCAAATCCTTCATTACAAAACACTGACCAACACTGAGCATGCAAAACATTAGGAACATTTCCATGACATATACTGACTGACCAACTGAATCCAGGTGAATGCTATGATCCCTTAATGATCTCCACTTCAAAATCAGTGTTAGATGAAGGGTTGGAGACAGGTTTAAGAATGATTTTTAAGCCTAGAGACAACTGAGACATGGATTGTGTACATGTACCATTCAGAGGGTGAATGGGCAAGACAAAATATTTAAGTGCCTTTGAACGGGGTGTGGTAGTAGGTGCCAAGCGCACCGGTTTGTGTCAAGAACTTCAACACTGCTGGGTTTGGTCCAACTTGACAACTGTAGGAAGCATTGGAGTCAACATGGACTAGCAATAATTTTTTAAATACTTTTGACAACTTGTAGAGTCCATGCCTTGACAAATTGAGTCTGTTCTGAGGGCAAAAAGGGGTACAACTCAATATTAGGAAGGTGTTCTTAATGTTTGGGACACTCAGTGTAAATAGGCAACATCACACAATATGTGCCCCAAATACCACACTACTCCCTATATAGTGCACTAAATTTGACCAGGGCCCTAAATACCACACTCCATTTGACGAGGGCCATAAATACCACCCTATTCCCTATATAGTGCACTAAATTTGACCAGGGCTCTAAATACCACCCTATTCCCTATATAGTGCACAACTTTTGACCAGGGCCCATAGGGAAACCCATAGGGAGCTGGTCAAAAGTTGAGCACTATGTAGGAAATAGGGTGCCTTTAGTGATGCTACAACAAAGTTCAAAGTGGAGTTTCTTTGAGGTTACAATGACCATACCACTGCACTGGCAGTATTATATCAGTAAGACCTTACCACTGTACCGGCAGTATTATATCAGTAAGACCCTACCACTGTACCGGCAGTATTATATCAGTAAGACCCTACCACTGCACCAGCCGTATTATATCAGTAAGACCCTACCACTGCACCGACAGTATCTACCACCGCACCGACAGTATTATATCAGTAAGACCCTACCACTGTACCGACAGTATTATATCATTAAGACCCTACCACTGTACCGGCAGTATTATATCAGTAAGACCCTACCACTGTACCGGCAGTATTATATCAGTAAGACCATAACCCTGTACGGGCAGTATTATATCAGTAAGACCCTACCACTGCACTGGCAGTATTATATCAGTAAGACCCTACCACTGCACTGGCAGTATTATATCAGTAAGACCCTACCACTGCACTGGCAGTATTATATCAGTAAGACCCTACCACTGCACTGGCAGTATTATATCAGTAAGACCCTACCACTGCACCGACAGTATTATATCAGTAAGACCCTACCACTGTACCGGCAGTATTATATCAGTAAGACCATAACCCTGTACGGGCAGTATTATATCAGTAAGACCCTACCACTGCACTGGCAGTATTATATCAGTAAGACCCTACCACTGCACTGGCAGTATTATATCAGTAAGACCATACCACTGTACCGACAGAATCAAATCAAATTGTATTTGTCATATGCGCCGAATACAACCTTACAGTGAAATGCTTACTTACAAGCCCTTAATAACCTCTATGGGATGATGCGGAATTGAGTTCCTGTGCAGGAACATCAATCAGCGGAAATTTCAGAGCGCCACCTATAGTTTTCGATAAAACTCTAACTTTCATTGAAACACACATGCAAGGTACTGAATTAAAGCTACACTCGTTGTGAATCTAGCCACCAGATTTGTAAAAGGCTTTTCGGCGAAAGCATGAGAAGCTATTATCTGATAGCATGCACCCCCCAAAATACCTGAACGACACCTAAACAAAAGATTTTGCGGTAGCCGGCGCTACACAAAACGCAGAAATAAAATATAAAACATTCATTACCTGTGACAAGCTTCTTTGTTGGCACTCCTATATCTCCCATAAACATCACAAGTGGGTCTTTTTCCCGATTAAATCCGTCATTGTATAGCCAAAATGTCGTTTTCCTTAGACCGGTCTGATCCAGGAAAATTCCCCTTTACAAGACGCAACGTCACTTTTTAAAATTACAAAAGTTGCCTATAAACTTTTACAAATCACTTCAAACTACATTTCTAAACCAACTTTAGGTATTAATAAACGTTAATAATCTATCAAATTGATCACGGGGCGATCTGTATTCGATAGCAGCAAGTCTTGAAATCATCGTCCATGTTTTCACTTTCATAACATCCTGCGGTGCGCCCCAAGACAGGAAGTGCCTATACGTCATCTCACCAAGGATAAACCAGCCATGAAATGCCAGTACTGGCGACATCGTGTGGAAGCTGTAGGGATTCAAATCGGATCCTCATCTATTTTCTCTCGCCTTAAACAATACATCGACTGGCGGATGAATAGTTTTTTTTGTGTTTTTGGTGAACAGTTTTCCCAGGAATTTTTACTCCTAAACACGTTCTGCTATAGCCACAGACACAATTTAACCGTTTTAGAGAGTTCAGAGTGTTTTCTATACACACATACTTATCATATGCATATACTATATTCATGGCATGAGTAGCAGGACTTTGAAATGTTGCGCGATTTTTAACAAAAAGAGGCGAAAATTCGCATCATCCCTAACAGGATGTGGAGGCTATATACAGGGTATTACGGTACAGAGTCAATGTGGAGGCTATATACAGGGTATTACGGTACAGAGTCAATGTGGAGGCTATATACAGGGTATTACGGTACAGAGTCAATGTGGAGGCTATATACAGGGTATTACGGTACAGAGTCAATGTGGAGGCTATATACAGGGAATTACGGTACAGAGTCAATGTGGAGACTATATACAGGGTATTACGGTACAGAGTCAATGTGGAGGCTATATACAGGGTATTACGGTACAGAGTCAATGTGGAGACTATATACAGGGTATTACGGTACAGAGTCAATGTGGAGGCTATATACAGGGTATTACGGTACAGAGTCAATGTGGAGACTATATACAGGGTATTACGGTACAGAGTCAATGTGGAGGCTATATACAGGGTATTACGGTACAGAGTCAATGTGGAGGCTATATACAGGGTATTACGGTACAGAGTTAATGTGGAGACTATATACAGGGTATTACGGTACAGAGTCAATGTGGAGGCTATATACAGGGTATTACGGTACAGAGTCAATGTGGAGACTATATACAGGGTATTACGGTACAGAGTCAATGTGGAGGCTATATACAGGGTATTACGGTACAGAGTCAATGTGGAGACTATATACAGGGTATTAAGGTACAGAGTCAATGTGGAGGCTATATACAGGGTATTACGGTACAGAGTCAATGTGGAGACTATATACAGGGGGTACCGGTACAGAGTCAATGTGGAGGCTATATACAGGGGGTACCGGTACAGAGTCAATGTGGAGGATATACAGGGGGTACCGGTACAGAGTCAATGTGGAGGCTATATACAGGGGTACCGGTACAGAGTCAATGTGGAGGCTATATACAGGGGGTACCGGTACAGAGTCAATGTGGAGACTATATACAAGGGGTACCGGTACAGAGTCAATGTGGAGGCTATATACAGGGGATACTGGTACAGAGTCAATGTGGAGGCTCTATACAGGGGGTACTGGTACAGAGTCAATGTGGAGGCTATATACAGGGGGTACCGGTACAGAGTCAATATGGAGACTATATACAGGGGGTACCGGTACAGAGTCAATGTGGAGACTATATACAGGGGGTACCGGTACAGAGTCAATGTGGAGACTATATACAGGGGGTACCGGTACAGAGTCAATGTGGAGACTATATACAGGGGGTACCAGTACAGAGTCAATGTGGAGGCTATATACAGGGGATACCGGTACAGAGTCAATGTGGAGGCTATATACAGGGGATACCGGTACAGAGTCAATGTGCAGGGGCATATATATAGCTAGGTGTCATCATCTAAAATAACCCTAATTTATAATACAGTCCTTATTTGATTAATGGTAGTCGGATCCATCCATGTCAAGCCTGCCACAATAAGGATTAGCCACAATAGTGGACTTATAAGTAAGGCCATACCACTGTACTGTACTGATAGTAGTAGATAAGGCCATACCTCTGTACTGACAGTAGTAGATAAGGCCATACCTCTGTACTGACAGTATTAGATAAGGCCATACATCTGTACTGATAGTATTAGATAAGGCCATACCTCTGTACTGACAGTATTAGATAAGGCCATACCTCTGTACTAACAGTATTAGATAAGGCCATACCTCTGTACTGACAGTATTAGATAAGGCCATACCTCTGTACTGTACTGACAGTATTAGATAAGGCCATACCTCTGTACTGACAGTATTAGATAAGGCCATACCTCTGTACTGACAGTATTAGATAAGGCCATACCTCTGTACTGACAGTATTAGATAAGGCCATACCTCTGTACTGACAGTATTAGATAAGGCCATACCTCTGTACTGACAGTATTAGATAAGGCCATACCTCTGTACTGACAGTATTAGATAAGGCCATACCTCTGTACTGACAGTATTAGATAAGGCCATACCTCTGTACTGACAGTATTAGATAAGGCCATACCTCTGTACTGACAGTATTAGATAAGGCCATACCTCTGTACTGACAGTATTAGATAAGGCCATACCTCTGTACTGACAGTATTAGATAAGGCCATACCTCTGTACTGACAGTATTAGATAAGGCCATACCTCTGTACTGACAGTATTAGATAAGGCCATACCTCTGTACTGACAGTATTAGATAAGGCCATACCTCTGTACTGACAGTATTAGATAAGGCCATACCTCTGTACTGACAGTATTAGATAAGGCCATACCTCTGTACTGACAGTATTAGATAAGGCCATACCTCTGTACTGACAGTATTAGATAAGGCCATACCTCTGTACTGACAGTATTAGATAAGGCCATACCTCTGTACTGTTAATAGATGAGCATTAGCCTCACTTTAATACAACTTTTATTACAGGTGCCTTTATAATGCAGCCTCCCGAGTGGCGCAGTGGTCTAAGGCACTGCATCGCAGTACAGTGGTCTAAGGCACTGCATCGCAGTACAGTGGTCTAAGGCACTGCATCGCAGTACAGTGGTCTAAGGCACTGCATCGCAGTACAGTGGTCTAAGGCACTGCATCGCAGTACAGTGGTCTAAGGCACTGCATCGCAGTACAGTGGTCTAAGGCACTGCATCGCAGTGCTAGCTGTGCCACCAGAGATTCTGGGTTCGAGTCCAGGCTCTGTCACAGCCGGCCGCGACCGGTAGACCAATGAAACGGCGCACAATTGGCTCGGCTTCGTCCGGGTTAGGGGAGGGTTTGCCCGGCAGGGATGTCCTTGTCCCATCGCTCACTAGCGACTCCTGTGGCGGGCCGGGCGCAGTGCAAGCTGACACGGTCGCCAGGTGTACGGTGTTTCCTCTGACACGTTGGTGCGGCTGGCTGCCGGGGTAAGTGGGCGTTGTGTCAAGAAGCAGTGCCGGCTTGGACGGGTTGTGTTTCGGAGGACGCGCGGTTCTCGACCTTCGCCTCTCCCGAGTCCGTATGGGAGTTGCAACGATGAGACAAGACTAACTACCAATTGGATACCGTGAAATTGGGGAGAAAAAGAGGTAAAAATGTAAATATAATAAAAAATTATAAATGATTATAAAGTGGAGAGAGTCGGTCATTTCTACAGTATATAGTGGAGAGTCTGTGTAATTCATCTACAGTATATAGTTTATAGGTGAAGAGTCTGTGTAATTCATCTACAGTATATAGTTTATAGGTGAAGAGTCTAATTCCTATCTACAGTATATAGTTTATAGGTGGAGAGTCAGTGTAATTCATCTACAGACAGTGTAGGATCCTTTATATCTCCTCCAGTCAGTGATAGGGTTAATATGCATGCAGAGACCCCTTATGTTCAGAGCACAGTCTGCTCTATTTCTAAAGATGAGTGTCTGTGAGGAGTAGCTAGGGCTGGGTCTGTGAGGAAGAGCTAGGGCTGGGCTGTGTCTGTGAGGAGGAGCTAGGGCTGGGTCTGTGAGGAAGAGCTAGGGCTGTGTCTGTGAGGAAGAGCTAGGGCTGTGTCTGTGAGGAAGAGCTAGGGCTGGGTCTGTGAGGAAGAGCTAGGGCTGTGTCTGTGAGGAAGAGCTAGGGCTGGGTCTGTGAGGAAGAGCTAGGGCTGGGTCTGTGAGGAAGAGCTAGGGCTGGGTCTGTGAGGAGGAGCTAGTACTGGGTCTGTGAGGAGGAGCTAGGGTTGGGTCTGTGAGGAGGAGCTAGGGTTGGGTCTGTGAGGAGGAGCTAGGGCTGGGTCTGTGAGGAGGAGCTAGGGCTGGGTCTGTGAGGAGGAGCTAGGGCTGGGTCTGTGAGGAGGAGCTAGGGCTGGGTCTGTGAGGAGGAGCTAGGGCTGGGTCTGTGAGGAGGAGCTAGGGCTGGGTCTGTGAGGAGGAGCTAGGGCTATGTCTGTGCGGAGGAGCTAGGGAACAAAGAAGGAGAGAGCAGGAAAGGAAGAGGAGAGGGAGAAGGAGGAGGAGGAGGAGGAAAGAAAGAGGAGAGAAGAGGAGGAGAGAAGAGGAGAGGAAGAGGAGAGAAGGAAAGAAAGAGGAGAGGAAGAGTAAAGGAAGAGAAGGATGAGAGGAAGAGAAGAGGAATCGTGAGGCACTAGTAATGCTGGCAGCACACACATTTCTATTTTCCACTGTGTGAAAACAGAGAAGAAAGAGTCGACGATGAGAAGCAAAGCATCCTCCGTCCTGCATGACACACGATGTGAGAAGCAGCATCCTCCGTCCTGCATGACACACGATGTGAGAAGCAGCATCCTCCGTCCTGCATGACACACGATGTGAGAAGCAGCATCCTCCGTCCTGCATGACACACGATGTGAGAAGCAGCATCCTCCGTCCTGCATGACACACGATGTGAGAAGCAGCATCCTCCGTCCTGCATGACACACGATGTGAGAAGCAGCATCCTCCGTCCTGCATGACACACGATGTGAGAAGCAGCATCCTCCGTCCTGCATGACACACGTTGATGCAGCAGGTCTGGTGCAGGACCAGCAGACTTCGGTAAACCAGCACAGCGCTGCAATAAGTACATCATTACTCACTAAAGGACATTCAGAGACTCGTCCCGAAGCCACTCCTGCGTTGTCTTGGCTGAGTGCTTAGGGTTGTTGTCCTGTTGGAAGGTGAATTTTCACCCCAGTCTGAGGTCCAGAGCGCTCTGGAACAGGTTTTCATCAATGATCTCTCTGTACTTTGCTCCGTTCATCTTTCCCTCGTTCCTGACTAGTCTCCCAGAAAAACCTCCCCACAGCATGATTCTGCCACCACCATGCTTCACCGTAGGGATGGTGCCAGGTTTCCTCAAAACGTGACGCTTGGAATTCAGGCCAAACAGTTCCATGATGGTTTCATCAGACCATACAATCTTGTTTCTCATGGTGTGAGAGTCCTTTAGGTGTCTTCTGGCAAACTCCAAGCAGGCTGTCATGTGTCCTTCAATCTGGCCACTCTAACATAAAGGCCTGGTTGGTGGAGTGCTGCAGAAATTGTTGTCCTTCGGCAGGTTCTCCCATCTCCACAGAGGAACTCTGCAGCGCTTTCAGAGTGACCATTGGGTTCTTGGTCACCTACCTGACCAAGGCCCTTGTCCTCTGATTGCTCAGTTAGGCCTGGCGGCCAGCTCTAGGAAGAGTCTTGGTGGTTCCAAACTTCTTTAATTTAAGAATGATGGAGGCCACTGTGTTCTTGGGGACCTTCAAATGCTGTAGAAATGTTTTGGTACCCTTCCCCAGATCTGTGCCTCGACACAGTCCGGTCTCTTAGCTCTACGGACAATTCCTTTGACCTCATGGCTTGGTTTTTGCACTGACATGCACTATCAACTGTGAGACCTTATAAAGACAGGTGTGTGCTTTTACAAATCATGTCCAATCCATTGAATTTACCACAGGTGGACTCCAATCAAGTTGTAGAAACGTCTCAAGGAAGATCAATAGAAACCGGATGCACCTGAAGTAAATTTCGAGCCTCATGGCAAAGGGTTTGAATAAAGAAGGTATTTCATTTGTTAAAATTTGTTTTACACACTTGCAAAAATGCCTAAAAAACCTGATTTTGCTTTGTCGTTATGGGGTATTGTACTTAGAAATGATTTAATTATTACATTTTATTTAATAAATTATTTAATTTCTACACATTAACAAAACGTGGGGAAAGCCAATGGGTGTGAAAACTTTATGAATGCACTGTAGTTGTATAAAATCCACCACGTTGACAATCCACCAATTTAAGGAGAATGTACAGACGATGTGCCGAGATAAGAAACACTCGAAAGAACATAAGTTAGACGACTTAATTAATGTTTCAAATAGCTAGCGCCTTCCAGGGATTTTCATGAATGGCTATCAAAGGACAGATCAGTTGATGTGATGTGGTCCAGACTAAATGTTAAGATGATTGGTGATGACAAGGGTCTATTGTCCCTCCATCAGGTCCTTATGGCCTGGTACTCAGGGCTCTACTGTCCCTCCATCAGGTCCTTATGGCCTGGTACTCAGGGCTCTACTGTCCCTCCATCAGGTCCTAATGGTCTGGTACTCAGGTCTCTACTGTCCCTCCATCAGGTCCTAATGGCCTGGTACTCAGGGCTCTATTGTCCCTCCATCAGGTCCTAATGGCCTGGTACTCAGGGCTCTATTGTCCCTCCATCAGGTCCTTATGGCCTGGTACTCAGGGCTCTACTGTCCCTCCATCAGGTCCTAATGGCCTGGTACTCAGGGCTCTACTGTCGCTCCATCAGGTCCTTATGGCCTGGTACTCAGGGCTCTACTGTCCCTCCATCAGGTCCTAATGGTCTGGTACTGATGGCTCTATTGTCCCTCCATCAGGTCCTAATGGCCTGGTATTCAGGGCTCTACTGTCCCTCCATCAGGTCCTAATGGCCTGGTACTCAAGGGCTCTACTGTCCCTCCATCAGGTCCTAATGGCCTGGTACTCAGGGCTCTACTGTCCCTCCATCAGGTCCTAATGGCCTGGTACTCAGGGCTCTACTGTCCCTCCATCAGGTCCTAATGGCCTGGTACTCAGGGCTCTACTGTCCCTCCATCAGGTCCTAATGGCCTGGTATTCAGGGCTCTACTGTCCCTCCATCAGGTCCTAATGGCCTGGTACTCAAGGGCTCTACTGTCCCTCCATCAGGTCCTAATGGCCTGGTACTCAGGGCTCTACTGTCCCTCCATCAGGTCCTAATGGCCTGGTACTCAGGGCTCTACTGTCCCTCCATCAGGTCCTAATGGCCTGGTACTCAGGGCTCTACTGTCCCTCCATCAGGTCCTAATACTCAGGTCTCTACTGTCCCTCCATCAGGACCTAATACTCAGGGCTCTACTGTCCCTCCATCAGGTCCTAATGGCCTGGTACTCAGGGCTCTACTGTCCCTCCATCAGGTCCTAATGGCCTGGTACTCAGGGCTCTACTGTCCCTCCATCAGGTCCTAATGGCCTGGTACTCAGGGCTCTACTGTCCCTCCATCAGGTCCTAATGGCCTGGTACTCAGGGCTCTACTGTCCCTCCATCAGGTCCTAATGGCCTGGAACTCAGGGCTCTACTGTCCCTCCATCAGGTCCTAATGGCCTGGAACTCAGGGCTCTACTGTCCCTCCATCAGGTCCTAATGGCCTGGAACTCAGGGCTCTACTGTCCCTCCATCAGGTCCTAATGGCCTGGAACTCAGGGCTCTACTGTCCCTCCATCAGGTCCTAATGGCCTGGAACTCAGGGCTCTACTGTCCCTCCATCAGGTCCTAATGGTCTGGAACTCAGGGCTCTACTGTCCCTCCATCAGGTCCTAATGGCCTGGAACTCAGGGCTCTACTGTCCCTCCATCAGGTCCTAATGGCCTGGAACTCAGGGCTCTACTGTCCCTCCATCAGGTCCTAATGGCCTGGTATTCAGGGCTCTACTGTCCCTCCATCAGGTCCTAATGGCCTGGTACTCAGGGCTCTACTGTCCCTCCATCAGGTCCTAATGGCCTGGTACTCAGGGCTCTACTGTCCCTCCATCAGGTCCTAATGGCCTGGTACTCAGGGCTCTACTGTCCCTCCATCAGGTCCTAATGGCCTGGTACTCAGGGCTCTACTGTCCCTCCATCAGGTCCTAATGGCCTGGTACTCAGGGCTCTACTGTCCCTCCATCAGGTCCTAATGGCCTGGTACTCAGGGCTCTACTGTCCCTCCATCAGGTCCTAATGGCCTGGTACTCAGGGCTCTACTGTCCCTCCATCAGGTCCTAATGGCCTGGTACTCAGGGCTCTACTGTCCCTCCATCAGGTCCTAATGGCCTGGTACTCAGGGCTCTACTGTCCCTCCATCAGGTCCTAATGGCCTGGTACTCAGGGCTCTACTGTCCCTCCATCAGGTCCTAATGGCCTGGTACTCATGACCTGGTACTCAGGGCTCTACTGTCCCTCCATCAGGTCCTAATGGCCTGGTACTCAGGGCTCTACTGTCCATCAGGTCCTAATGGCATGGTACTCAGGGCTCTACTGTCCCTCCATCAGGTCCTAATGGCCTGGTACTCATGACCTGGTACTCAGGGCTCTACTGTCCCTCCATCAGGTCCTAATGGCCTGGTACTCATGACCTGGTACTCAGGGCTCTACTGTCCCTCCATCAGGTCCTAATGGCCTGGTACTCAGGGCTCTACTGTCCATCAGGTCCTTATGGCCTGGTACTCAGGGCTCTACTGTCCATCAGGTCCTTATGGCCTGGTACTCAGGGCTCTACTGTCCATCAGGTCCTTATGGCCTGGTACTCAGGGCTCTACTGTCCATCAGGTCCTAATGGCCTGGTACTCAGGGCTCTACTGTCCCTCCATCAGGTCCTAATGGCCTGGTACTCAGGGCTCTACTGTCCATCAGGTCCTTATGGCCTGGTACTCAGGGCTCTAATGTCCATCGGTTCCTTATGGCCTGGTACTCAGGGCTCTACTGTCCATCAGGTCCTAATGGCCTGGTCCTCAGGGCTCTACTGTCCATCAGGTCCTTATGGCCTGGTACTCAGGGCTCTACTGTCCATCAGGTCCTAATGGCCTGGTACTCATGGCCTGGTACTCATGGCCTGGTACTCAGGGCTCTACTGTCCCTCTAACCACTCTGACATCAATATAAATGCATTGAAAATCACAACACAAGTCACCAAAACAGAATCAGGCTTTTAAAGCTCACCTCACTGTGATTGGTCAATTTGAAGAAAGAAGTTCAACAACAGAAGCTGAGTGTAAAACATGGTCATGGTGGATGTTGTTTCAAAGCATAACACAATGAAATGGACAGCACTTCCTATATGCATATTTGAGCTCATCCATAGGCCCATATAAGGGCCCAAGCCCCCCCCCCCAAAAAAAATCATGAATTAAAATAATGACTGCGCCATTATACAACATATTGCCATCCTGATATTACACATGACAGAAGGAAAACTATACATACTGATTTAAGATATATTTGGTACAAAATTGATCTACTATTGTATTGTAGTGCAGTGTAGTGTATTTTAGTGTAGTGTATTGTAGTGCAGTGTTTTGTAGTGCAGTGTATTGTGGTGCAGTGCAGTGTATTGTAGTGCAGTGTATTGTACCAGTGTATTGCAGTGCAGTGTAGTGTAGTGTATTGTAGTGCAGTGCAGTGTAGTGTAGTGTATTGCAGTGTATTGTAGTGTATTGTAGCGCAGTGTAGTGCAGTGTATTGTAGTGCAGTGTATTGTAGTGCAGTGTATTGTACCAGTGTATTGCAGTGCAGTGTAGTGTAGTGCAGTGTATTGTAGTGTATTGTAGTGCAGTGTATTGTACCAGTGTATTGTGTATTGTATTGTAGTGCAGTGTATTGTAGTGCAGTGTATTGTAGTGCAGTGTAGTGTACCAGTGTATTGTGGTGTAGAGTAGTGCAGTGTATTGTAGTGCAGTGTATTGTAGTGTAGTGCAGTGTATTGTAGTGTATTGCAGTGTAGTGTATTGTACCAGTGTATTGTAGTGCAGTGTATTGTAGTGCAGTGTATTGTAGTGTTGTGTATTGTATAGCAGTGTATTGTACCAGTGTAGTGTATTGTACCAGTGTATTGTAGTGCAGTGTATTGTAGTGCAGTGTATTGTAGTGTATTGTAGTGCAGTGTATTGTAGTGCAGTGTATTGTAGTGCAGTGCAGTGTATTGTAGTGCAGTGTATTGTAGTGCAGTGTATTGTAGTGTTGTGTATTGTATAGCAGTGTATTGTACCAGTGTAGTGTATTGTACCAGTGTAGTGTATTGTAGTGCAGTGTATTGTAGTGCAGTGTATTGTAGTGCAGTGTATTGTAGTGCAGTATATTGTATTGCAGTGTAGTGTATTGTACCAGTGTATTGTAGTGCAGTGTATTGTAGTGCAGTGTAGTGTATTGTATAGCAGTGTATTGTACCAGTGTATTGTAGTGCAGTGCAGTGTATTGTATAGCAGTGTATTGTACCAGTGTATTGTAGTGTATTGCAGTGCAGTGTATTGTAGTGCAGTGTATTTTATTGCAGTGCAGTGTATTTTAGTGCAGTGCAGTGTAGTGCAGTGTAGTGTAGTGCAGTGTATTGTAGTGCAGTGCAGTGTATTGTAGTGCAGTGTATTGTAGTGCAGTGTATTGTAGTGTTGTGTATTGTATAGCAGTGTATTGTACCAGTGTAGTGTATTGTACCAGTGTATTGTAGTGCAGTGTATTGTAGTGCAGTGTATTGTAGTGTATTGTAGTGCAGTGTATTGTAGTGCAGTATATTGTAGTGCAGTGTATTGTATTGTAGTGTATTGTAGTGCAGTGTATTGTAGTGTAGTGCAGTGTATTGTAGTGTATTGCAGTGTAGTGTATTGTACCAGTGTATTGTAGTGCAGTGTATTGTAGTGCAGTGTAGTGTATTGTATAGCAGTGTATTGTACCAGTGTATTGTGGTGTATTGCAGTGCAGTGTATTGTAGTGCAGTGTAGTGTATTGTAGTGCAGTGTATTTTAGTGCAGTGCAGTGTAGTGCAGTGTAGTGTAGTGCAGTGTATTGTAGTGCAGTGCAGTGTATTGTAGTGCAGTGTATTGTAGTGCAGTGTATTGTAGTGTTGTGTATTGTATAGCAGTGTATTGTACCAGTGTAGTGTATTGTACCAGTGTAGTGTATTGTAGTGCAGTGTATTGTAGTGCAGTGTATTGTAGTGTATTGTAGTGCAGTGTATTGTAGTGCAGTATATTGTAGTGCAGTGTATTGTATTGTAGTGTATTGTAGTGCAGTGTATTGTAGTACAATGTATTGTAGTACAGTGCAGTGTATTGTAGTGCAGTGTATTGTAGTACAATGTATTGTAGTGCAGTGTATTGTAGTACAATGTATTGTAGTGCAGTGTATTGTAGTGCAGTGTAGTACTGTACCAGTGTATTGTATTGTATTGTAGTGCAGTGTATTGTAGTGCTGTACCAGTGTATTGTAGTGCAGTGTAGTGCTGTACCAGTGTATTGTATTGTATTTTATTGTAGTGCAGTGTATTGTAGTGTTGTACCAGTGTATTGTAGTGCTGTACCAGTGTATTGTAGTGTTGTACCAGTGTATTGTAGTGCTGTACCAGTGTATTGCAGTGCTGTACCAGTGTATTGCAGTGCTGTACCAGTGTATTGTAGTGCTGTACCAGTGTATTGTAGTGCTGTACCAGTGTATTGTAGTGCTGTACCAGTGTATTGTAGTGCTGTACCAGTGTATTGTAGTGCAGTGTAGTGCAGTACCAGTGTATTATATTGTATTTTATTGTAGTGCAGTGTATTGTAGTGCTGTACCAGTGTATTGTAGTGCAGTGTAGTGCTGTACCAGTGTATTGTATTGTATTTTATTGTAGTGCAGTGTATTGTAGTGCTGTACCAGTGTATTGTAGTGCTGTACCAGTGTATTGTAGTGCAGTGTATTGTAGTGCTGTACCAGTGTATTGTAGTGCTGTACCAGTGTATTGTAGTGCTGTACCAGTGTATTGTAGTGCTGTACCAGTGTATTGTAGTGTTGTACCAGTGTATTGTAGTGTTGTACCAGTGTATTGTAGTGCTGTACCAGTGTATTGTAGTGCTGTACCAGTGTATTGTAGTGTTGTACCAGTGTATTGTAGTGCTGTACCAGTGTATTGTAGTGCTGTACCAGTGTATTGTAGTGCTGTACCAGTGTATTGTAGTGCTGTACCAGTGTATTGTAGTGTTGTACCAGTGTATTGTAGTGCTGTACCAGTGTATTGTACCTTGCTCCTTGATCTGTCGTATCTGTTTGACAGTCTCCTTCAGGACAGCACATTTGTCAGGCTTGACGTTGAAGTTATCGATGTCGTTGAAGTTGGCGAAGATCAGCTCGGCCAGCTCCTCAATGTACTTGTTCTCATGCTCACGGTTTCTCTTCTCTATGCTTTGTTTGGGGCTGAGGAGACAGGGAGGGTGGGGGGGCAGCATGAGACAGGGAGGGGGGCAGCATGAGACAGGGAGGGTGGGGGGCAGCATGAGACAGGGAGGGTGGGGGCAGCATGAGACAGGGAGGGGGGCAGCATGAGACAGGGAGGGTGGGGGGCAGCATGAGACAGGGAGGGGAGGGGGCAGCATGAGACAGGGAGGGTGGGGGGCAGCATGAGACAGGGGGTGGGGGGACAGCATGAGACAGGGAGGGGGGCAGCATGAGACAGGGGGGGGGGGGCAGGAGACAAGGCAGAGGTAGGGACAGATATAGAGAGACCAAGAGAGGGGTGCGGTTAGAATGACAGACAAACAGGGAGAAATACAGAGAGTCAGACAGACAGAAAGAGAGAGACATGTAGAGAGAGAAAGTAGAGCATTAGCTTCACATTCCTGACTCTGTTCAAACTGATAGAACTGTGCTTAGCTGTCCAAGGTGTTACCTGTAGTAAAAAAGGTACATGACAACAGCTTGGAGTTTGCCAAAAGGCACCTAATGGACTCAGACCATGAGAAGAAAGATTGTCTGGTCTGATGAAAGCAAGATTGAACTCCTTGGCCTAATTGCCAAGAGTCACGTCTGGAGGAAACCTGCCATCATCCCTACGATGAAGTATGATGGTGGCAGCATCACTACGATGAAGCATGGTGGTGGCAGCATCACTACGATGAAGCATGGTGGTGGCAGCATCACTACGATGAAGCATGGTGGTGGCAGCATCACTACGATGAAGCATGGTGGTGGCAGCATCACTACGATGAAGCATGGTGGTGGCAGCATCACTACGATGAAGCATGGTGGTGGCAGCATCATGCTGTGGGGATGTTTTCTGCGGCAGGGACCGGGAGACTAGTCAGACTAGTCCGAGAGTAACTACAGAGAAATCCTTGATGAAAACCTGCTCCAGAGCACTCATGACCTCAGACCTTTCAACAGGACAACGACCCTAAGCACACAGCCAGGACAACGCAGGAGTGGCTTCGGGACAAGTCTCTGAATGTCCTTGAATGGCCCAGGCAGAGCCAGTCTTGAACCTGATCAAACATCTCTGGAGAGACCTGAAAATAGCTGTGCAGCGACGCTCCCCATCCAACCTGACAGAGTTTGAGAGGATCTCCAGAGAAGAATGGGAGAAACTCCCCGAATACAGGTGTGCGGAAGCTTGTAGCGTCATACCCAGGAAGAATCAAGGCTGTAATCGCTGCCAAAGGTGCTTCAACAAAGTACTGAGTAAAGGGTCTGAATACTTATGTAAAAAATTGATATATCTGGACTGTTTTTGTTTATACATTTGCAAAAAAAAAAATGTCTTTGTCATTATGGGATATTGTGTGTAAATTGATGAGGGGGGGAACAAACTATTTAAATCAATTTTAGAATAAGGCTGTAATTTAACAAAAATGTGCAATAAGTCAATGGGTCTGAATACGTTCTGAATGCACTGTGTATGTAAACAGGAGTAAGTGTGACCAGAAGCAGGATAAATGGATAGATTATAATGGTAACTGAAATCAGCAAACAGCAGTGGAGTGAAAGTAATAAACTAATCAATAATCATTTTAGCAGAAGTGTAGTGGCGGTAATAAACTAATCAATAATCATTTTAGCAGCAGTGTAGGTGTGAGGGAGAGCATTAGTTGTCAGGGGATAGAAGCTGTTTAGGAGTCTGTTTTATCTGTGCCTTGATGAACCGGTAGCACCCGATTCATACACCAATAATTAGGAAGCAGTAGACAGGTGTCGTACCAGAGTTATAATCATGACAGAACTATAGGGTTGGCAACCATCATAATCATGATCAGCCAACCAGCCAATCGGTCAGCCAGCCAATCGGTCAGCCAGCCAATCGGTCAGCCGAGTCAGCCTGGCGGTCAGCCATGTCAACCTTATTTAACTGTACGTTTAGTTAAATAATCAGGTCTGGCCTCTTACATAAAGTTAGGCTTAAGATAAGTAGTTTATAACTCCACTAACAGGCCTATAGAATCCTGAAGGTACTGTGTAGACTCAGTCTCTAGTGTTTGAGTTGCCTATAGAACGTTAGAATAAGAGCAAAGTAGTTTAGTATGGTAGAGTAGAGTTCCATTTAGTTTAGTATAGTAGAGTTTAGTATGGTAGAGTAGAGCTCCATTTAGTTTAGTAGAGTTTAGTATGGTAGCGTAGAGTTCCATTTAGTTTAGTATAGTATAGTTTAGTATGGTAAAGTAGAGTTCATTTAGTTTAGTAGAGTTGAGTTCCATTTAGTTAGGTATAGTAGAGTTCCATTTAGTTTAGTATAGTAGAGTTTAGTGTGGTAGAGTAGAGTTCCATTTAGTTTAGTAGAGTTTAGTATGGTAGAGTAGAGTTCCATTTAGTTTAGTACAGTAGAGTTTAGTATGGTAGAGTAGAGTTCCATTTAGTTTAGTAGAGTTTAGTATGGTAGAGTAGAGTTCCATTTAGTTTAGTACAGTAGAGTTTAGTATGGTAGAGTAGAGTTCCATTTAGTTTAGTAGAGTAGAGTTTAGTATGGTAGAGTAGAGTTCCATTTAGTTTAGTATAGTATAGTTTAGTATGGTAAAGTAGAGTTCCATTTAGTTTAGTATAGTAGAGTTTAGTATGGTAGAGTTCCATTTAGTTTAGTATAGCAGAGTTTAGTATGGTAGAGTAGAGTTCCATTTAGTTTAGTATAGTAGAGTTTAGTATGGTAGAGTAGAGTTCCATTTAGTTTAGTATAGTAGAGTTTAGTATGGTAAAGTAGAGTTCCATTTAGTTTAGTATAGTAGAGTTTAGTATGGTAGAGTAGAGTTCCATTTAGTTTAGTAGAGTTTAGTATGGTAAAGTAGAGTTCCATTTAGTTTAGTAGAGTTTAGTATGGTAGAGTAGAGTTCCATTTAGTTTAGTATAGTTTAGTATGGTAGAGTTCCATTTAAGTTTAGTATAGTTTAGTATGGTAAAGTAGAGTTCCATTTAGTTTAGTAGAGTTTAGTATGGTAGAGTAGAGTTCCATTTAGTTTAGTAGAGTTTAGTATGGTAAAGTAGAGTTCCATTTAGTATAGTAGAGTTTAGTATGGTAGAGTAGAGTTCCATTTAGTTTAGTATAGTAGAGTTTAGTATGGTAAAGTAGAGTTCCATTTAGTTTAGTATAGTTTAGTATGGTAGAGTAGAGTTCCATTTAGTATAGTAGAGTTTAGTATGGTAAAGCAGAGTTCCATTTAGTTTAGTATAGTAGAGTTTAGTATGGTAGAGTAGAGTTCCATTTAGTATAGTAGAGTTTAGTATGGTAAAGTATAGTTCCATTTAGTTTAGTATAGCAGAGTTTAGTATGGTAAAGTAGAGTTCCATTTAGTTTAGTATAGTAGAGTTTAGTATGGTAGAGTAGAGTTCCATTTAGTTTAGTAGAGTTTAGTATGGTAAAGTAGAGTTCCATTTAGTTTAGTAGAGTTTAGTATGGTAGAGTAGAGTTCCATTTAGTTTAGTGTAGTATAGTTTAGTATGGTAGAGTTCCATTTAAGTTTAGTATAGTTTAGTATGGTAAAGTAGAGTTCCATTTAGTTTAGTAGAGTTTAGTATGGTAGAGTTCCATTTAGTTTAGTATAGCAGAGTTTAGTATGGTAGAGTAGAGTTCCATTTAGTTTAGTATAGTATAGTTTAGTATGGTAAAGTAGAGTTCCATTTAAGTTTAGTATAGTTTAGTATGGTAAAGTAGAGTTCCATTTAGTTTAGTAGAGTTTAGTATGGTAGAGTTCCATTTAGTTTAGTATAGCAGAGTTTAGTATGGTAGAGTAGAGTTCCATTTAGTTTAGTTAGTAGTAGAGTTCCATTTAGTTTGAGTTTAGTATGGTAGAGTAGAGTTCCATTTAGTTTAGTATAGTAGAATTTAGTATGGTAATGTAGAGTTCCATTTAGTTTAGTATAGTAGAGTTTAGTATGGTAAAGTAGAGTTCCATTTAGTTTAGTATAGTAGAGTTTAGTATGGTAGAGTAGAGTTCCATTTAGTTTAGTATAGTAGAATTTAGTATGGTAGAGTTCCATTTAGTTTAGTATAGTAGAGTTTAGTATGGTAGAGTAGAGTTCCATTTAGTTTAGTATAGCAGAGTTTAGTATGGTAAAGTAGAGTTCCATTTAGTTTAGTATAGTAGAATTTAGTATGGTAGAGTAGAGTTCCATTTATATTAGAGTAATATAGTAGAGTTTAGTAGAGTTCAACATTTAGTAGAGTGTGGTATAGCAGAGTAGAGTTAAGTAGAGTAGAGTTTAGTATAGTAGAGTAGAGTTCAGTATAGTAGAGTAGAGTTCAGTATAGTAGAGTTCCGTATAGTAGAGTTTAATACAGTAAAGTTTAGTATAGTACAGCAGAGTTTAGTATAGTAGAGTTCAGTATAGTAGAGTTCCGTATAGTAAAGTTTAGTATAGTATAGTTCAGTATAGTAGAGTATAGTAACGTTTAGTATAGTAGAGTTCAGTATAGTATAATTCAGTATAGTAGAGTATAGTAAAGTTTAGTATAGTGGAGTTCAGTATAGTAGAGTTCAGTATAGTAGAGTTCAGTATAGTAGAGTTCAGTATAGTAGAGTTCAGTATAGTAGAGTTCAGTATAGTAGAGTTCAGTATAGTAGAGTTCAGTATAGTAGAGTTCAGTATAGTCTAAAGTTTAGTATAGTAGAGTTTAGTATAGTATAGTTCAGTATAGTATAGTTTAGTATAGCAGAGCATAGTAAAGTTTAGTATTGTAGAGTTTAGTATAGTATAGTTCAGTATAGTTTAGTATAGCAGAGCATAGTAAAGTTTAGTATTGTAGAGTTTAGTATAGTATAGTTCAGTATAGTATGGTTTAGTATAGTAGAGTATAGTAAAGTTTCGTATAGTAAAGTTCAGTATAGTATAGTTCAGTATAGTATAGTTTAGTATAGTATAGTATAGTAAAGTTTAGTATAGTATAGTAGAGTTTAGTAGATTTAGCATAGTAAAGACAGCTGTTCCTACCTGGGACCCAACAGGTCAGAGGAACATTCCTTGCGTTTCCGCGACTCGGCCCTGGCAGCAGGGTTCGAGGGGTTTTCACCAACGCCACTCATCTTCACTGCATATCAGCGTCTGTTACAGGGAACACACAGAACAGAGTTTAGACTTATTTCACACAGAACAGAGTTTAGACTTATTTCACACAGAACAGAGTTTAGACTTATTTCACACAGAACAGAGTTTAGACTTGCATTCGGGAAAGTATTCAGACCCCTTCACTTCTTCCACACTTTGTTAAGGTACAGCCTTATTCTAAAACTTATTCTAAAATTATTTAAATTAAATTAAACAGTATATTAAACAGTATAATGAATATACACACAATACCCTCTACGTGACCAAATGTTTTTAGGAAATGTTAAAAAAAAGTATTCAGACCCTTTGCTATGAGACTCAAAATTGAGCTCAGGTGCATCCTGCTTCCATTGATCTTCCTTTAGATGTTTCTACAACTTGGGAGTCCAGCTGTGGTAAATTCAACCGACTGGACATGATTTGGAAAGGCACGCCTGTCTATATAAGGTCCCACAGTTGACAGTGCATGTCAGAGCAAAAACCAAGCCATGAGGTCAAATGAATTGTCCGTAGAGCTCAGAGACAGGATTGTCTCGAGACACAGATCTGGGGAAGGGTACCAAAACATTTCTGCAGCATTGAAGGTCCCCATGAACACAGTGTCCTCCATCATTCTTAAATGGAAGAAGTCTGGAACCACCAAGACTCTTCCTAGAGTTGGCCGTCCAGCCAAACTGAGCAATCGGGGGAGAAGGGCCTTGGGTCAGGGAGGTGACCAAGAACCCGATGGTCACTCTGAAAGAGCTCCAGAGTTCCTCTGTGGAGATGAGAGAACCTTCCAGAAGGACACCCAGCTCTGCGGCACTCCACCAATCAGTTCGTTATGGTAGAGTGGCCAGACGGAAGCCACTCATCAGTAAACGGCACAGCTGGGACTTGGCCAGAAGACACTTAAAGGATTCTCACACCATGAGAAACAATGTATGCACACATGACTGTAAGTCGCTTTGGATAAAAGCGTCTGCTAAATGGCATATATTATTATTATTAAACAAGATTGTCTGGTCTGATGAAACCAAAATGTAACTCTTTGGCTTGAATGCCAAGCGTCACATCTGGAGGAAACCTGGCACCATCCCTACGGTGAAGCATGGTGGTGGCAGAATCATGCTGTGGGGAGGTTTTTCAGCGGCAGGGACTGGGAAACTAGTCAGGAGCGAAGGAAAGATAAACAGAGAAAAGTACAGAGAGTTCCTTGACAAAAAACCTGCTCCAGAGCGCTCAGGACCTCAGACTGAGGCGAAGGTTCACCTTCCAACAGGACAACCACCCTAAGCACACCGACAAGACAACGCAGGAGTGGCTTCGGGACAAGTCTCTGAATGTCCTTGAGTGGCCCAGCCAGAGCCCTGACATGAACCCTATCAAATCTCTGGAGACCTGAGAATAGCTGTGCAGCGACACTCCCCATCCAACCTGACAGAGCCTGAGAGGATCTGCAGAGAAGAATGGGAGAAACTCCCTAAATACAGGTTTGCCAAGCTTGTAGCATCACACCCAGGAAGACTCGATGCTGTAATCGCTGCAAAAGGTGCTTCAACAAAGTACTGAGTAAAGGGTCTGAATACTTATGTAAATATGATATTTCAGTTTATTTATTTATAATACGTCTGCAAACATTTCTAAAAACCTGTTTTGCTTTGTCGTTATGGGGTATTGTGATGTCATTATGGGGTATTGTGATGTCATTATGGGGTATTGTGATGTCATTATGGGGTATTGTGATGTCATTATGGGGTATTGTGATGTCATTATGGGGTATTGTGATGTCATTATGGGGTATTGTGATGTCATTATGGGGTATTGTGTGCAGATTGATGAGAAAAAAAAACGAACTAATTTATCAATTTTAGAATAAGGCTGTAACGTAACAAAATGTGGAAAAAAGTCAAGGGGTCTGAATACTTTCCAAATTCACTGTATCACAAACAGAACAGAGTTTAGAGATATAGCAAGACAACTTCGCACAAGTGACAGATAACCCCACTGATCAATTATGGAGGTAGTCTGAGCTCCAAAGTGTAGGGGAATCTTGGGAATATCCTGCTCCAAAGTGTAGGGGAATCTTGGGAATATCCTCACCAAGTGAACTGGCTGTTGGGCTATGAGGTGTTTACACAGACACACACACACACACACGTTCAGATGTGCCTTCTAACACCGGTGACACTGGTTGATCCAACGCAGGAGGAACGGGTGAAAGTGGAGAGGAGAAACAGATTCAATTATTTCCTTCTGATGGTGCCACTCTCCCCAGAGAGACTGAAACGAGAGCGCTGAGTGAGGAGTACTGAGAGAGAGCGAGACGGAAAGATAGATGAAGAGACGGGGGAGGGGGGGCAGTGAGAGAGCACCCCACTCACCCCAAAAACGGTATGCTCAGTGACAGTGACGAAAGTGAGACAGTTTGTTGAATGAGACATCCCACCATCCCACCACTGGCATCCCATCATCCCACCACTGGCATCCCACCATCCCACCACTGGCATCCCATCATCCCACCACTGGCATCCCATCATCCCACCACTGGCATCCCATCATCCCACCACTGGCATCCCATCATCCCACCACTGGCATCCCACCATCCCATCATCCCACCAATGGCATCCCACCATCCCACCACTGGCATCCCACCATCCCACCACTGGCATCCCACCATCCCACCACTGGCATCCCACCATCCCATCATCCCACCACTGGCATCCCATCATCCCACCACTGGCATCCCACCCCACTGACATCCCATCATCCCACCACTGGCATCCCACCATCACATCATCCCACCACTGACATCCAACCATCCCACCACTGGCATCCCACCAACCCAGCACTGGCATCCCACCACTGGCATCCCACCATCCCACCACTGGCATCACATCATCCCACCACTGGCATTCCACCAACCCAGCACTGACATCCCACCATCCCACCACTGGCATCCCATCATCCCACCACTGGCATCCCACCACTGGCATCCCACCACTGGCATCCCACCATCACACCACTGGCATCCCACCAACCCAGCACTGGCATCCCACCATCCCACCACTGGCATCCCACCATCACATCATCCCACCACTGGCATCCCACCAACCCAGCACTGACATCCCACCAGTAGCATCCCACCACTGGCATCCCATCATCCCATCACTGGTATCCCATCATCCCACCATCCCAACACTGGCATCCCACCACTGGCATCCCATCATCCCATCATCCCACCATCCCACCACTGGCATCCCATCATCCCACCACTGGCATCCCATCATCCCACCACTGGCATCCCACCATCCCACCACTGGCATCCCATCATCCCAACACTGGCATCCCATCATCCCACCACTGGCATCCCATCATCCCACCACTGGCATCCCATCATCCCACCACTGGAACCCCATCATCCCACCATCCCAACACTGGCATCCCATCATCCCACCACTGGCATCCCATCATCCCACCACTGGCATCCCATCATCCCACCACTGGCATCCCATCATCCCACCACTGGCATCCCACCATCCCACCACTGGCATCCCACCATCCCACCACTGGCATCCCACCATCCCACCACTGGCATCCCACCATCCCACCACTGGCATCCCATCATCCCACCACTGGCATCCCAACATCCCACCACTGGCATCCCACCATCCCACCACTGGCATCCCACCATCCCACCACTGGCATCCCATCATCCCACCATCCCACCACCGGCATCCCACCATCCCACCACTGGCATCCCACCATCCCACCACTGGCATCCCACCATCCCACCACTGGCATCCCAACATCCCACCACTGGCATCCCAACATCCCACCACTGGCATCCCACCAACCCACCACTGGCATCCCACCAACCCACCACTGGCATCCCACCATCCCACCACTGGCATCCCATCATCCCACCACTGGCATCCCACCAACCCACCACTGGCATCCCACCATCCCACTACTGGCATCCCACCACTGGCATCCCACCACAGGCATCCCACCATCCCACGACTGGCATCCCACCATCCCACCACTGGCATCCCATCATCCCACCACTGGCATCCCATCATCCCACCACTGGCATCCCACCATCCCACCACTGGCATCCCACCATCCCACCACTGGCATCCCACCATCCCACCACTGGCATCCCACCAACCCAGCACTGGCATCCCACCATCCCACCACTGGCATCCCATCATCCCACCACTGGCATCCCATCATCCCACCATCGGCATCCCACCATCCCACCACTGGCATCCCACCATCCCACCACTGGCATCCCATCATCCCACCACTGGCATCCCACCACTGGCATCCCACCATCCCACCACTGGCATCCCACCATCCCACCACTGGCATCCCACCACTGGCATCCCACCACTGGCATCCCACCACTGGCATCCCACCACTGGCATCCCATCATCCCACCACTGGCATCCCATCATCCCACCACTGGCATCCCATCATCCCACCACTGGCATCCCATCATCCCACCACTGGCATCCCATCATCCCACCACTGGCATCCCACCATCCCACCACTGGCATCCCATCATCCCACCACTGGCATCCCACCATCCCACCACTGGCATCCCACCATCCCACCACTGGCATCCCATCATCCCACCACTGGCATCCCACCACTGGCATCCCACCATCCCACCACTGGCATCCCACCATCCCACCACTGGCATCCCATCATCCCACCAATGGCATCCCATCATCCCACCACTGGCATCCCATCATCCCACCACTGGCATCCCATCATCCCACCACTGGCATCCCATCATCCCACCAATGGCATCCCATCATCCCACCACTAGCATCCCGACCTTCCCACCACTGGCATCCCACCATCCCACCATGGCATCCCATCATCCCACCACTGGCATCCCACCATCCCACCACTGGCATCCCACCATCCCACCATCGGCATCCCATCATCCCACCATCGGCATCCCATCATCCCACCACTGGCATCTCATCATCCCACCACTGGCATCCCACCAGTCGTATTACCGCTGCAAAACGACAGATTTTTACCATGTCAGCTCAATTCGATCCAGGAACCTTTCGGTTACTGGTCTAGCGCTCTAACTAACCACTAGACTACCTGCTGGTTACTGGCCCAACGCTCTAACCACTAGGCTTCCTGCTGGTTACTGACCCAACTCTCAAACCACAAGACTACCTGCTGGTTACTGGCCCAACGCTCTAACCACTAGGCTTCCTGCTGGTTACTGGCCCAACGCTCTAACCACTAGGCTACCTGCTGGTTACTGGCCCAACGCTCTGATCACTAGGCTACCTGCTGGTTACTGGCCTAACACTCTAACCACTAGGCTACCTGCTGGTTACTGGCCCAACGCTCTGATCACTAGGCTACCTGCTGGTTACTGGCCCAACACTCTAACCACTAGGCTGCCCGCTGGTTACTGGCCCAACACTCTAACCACTAGGCTACCTGCTGGTTACTGGCCCAACGCTCTGATCACTAGGCTACCTGCTGGTTACTGGCCTAACACTCTAACCACTAGGCTACCTGCTGGTTACTGGCCCAACGCTCTGATCACTAGGCTACCTGCTGGGCCCAACGCTCTAGGCTACCTGCTGGTTACTGGCCCAACGCTCTCACCAGTAGGCTACCTGCTGGTTACTGGCCCAACGCTCTAACCAGTAGGCTACCTGCTGGTTACTGGCCCACCGCTCTAACCAGTAGGCTACCTGCTGGTTACTGGCCCAACACTCTAACCACTAGGCTACCTGCTGGTTCCTGGCCTAACGCTCTAACCAGTAGGCTACCTCCTGGTTCCTGGCCCAACACTCTAACCACTAGGCTACCTGCTGGTTACTCCTGGCCCAACGCTCTAACCACTAGGCTACCTGCTGGTTACTGGCCCAACACTCTAACCACTAGGCTACCTGCTGGTTACTGGCCTAACACTCTAACCAGTAGGCTACCTGCTGGTTACTGGCCCAACACTCTAACCAGTAGGCTACCTGCTGGTTACTGGCCCAACACTCTAACCAGTAGGCTACCTGCTGGTTACTGGCCCAACACTCTAACCAGTAGGCTACCTGCTGGTTACTGGCCCAACACTCTAACCACTAGGCTACCTGCTGGTTACTGGCCTAACGCTCTAACCACTAGGCTTCCTGTCCTGGCCCAACACTCTAACCACTAGGCTTCCTGTCCTGGCCCAACACTCTAACCACTAGGCTTCCTGTCCTGGCCCAACGCTCTAACCACTAGGCTACCTGCTGGTTACTGGCCTAACACTCTAACCACTAGGCTTCCTGTCCTGGCCTAACGCTCTACCCACTAGGCTTCCTGTCCTGGCCTAACGCTCTAACCACTAGGCTTCCTGTCCTGGCCTAACGCTCTAACCACTAGGCTTCCTGTCCTGGCCTAACGCTCTAACCACTAGGCTTCCTGTCCTGGCCCTCACTCCCTATCTTGTCCTTCTATGCAGGGCTGCTTTAAATCAGCGACATAATGACACTTGTTTACATATGTTTACATATCTCGTATGTATATACTGTATACTATTCTTTACTATCTATTGCATCTCAGCCACTCTGTCACTGCTCATCCATATATTTATACTTATATATTCTCATCTCATTCCTTTACTAGATTGTGTGTATTAGGTAGTTGTTGTGGAAATGTTAGATGACTTGTTAGCCATTACTGCACTGTTTGATCTAGAAGCACAAACATTTCACTACACTCGCATTAACATCTGCTAACCATGTGTATGTGACCAATATAATTTGATTTGTGGGTTTCCAAGCACAACCTACTCATTTCAAGTCCTGCCACATCATCTCAATTGGGATTAGGTCTGGACTTTGACTAGGCCATTCCAAAACTTCAAAATGTGTTGCTTTTTAAACATTTTCATGTTGACTGTGTTTTCAAAGACCAGACATAATCCCAATTGAGATGTTGTGGTGGGACTTGAAAAGAGCAGTTTATGCTTAAAAACCCACAAATAATGCTGAGTTAAAGCAGTTCTGTACGGAAAAGAGAGGGACGAAATTCCTCCGCAGCGACGTGAGAGAGTGATTAATAACTACAGGAAGTGTTTGGTTGGAGTCGTTGCAGCTAAAGGTGGCACAGTCACCGAGTGTTAAGGAGGCAATTCACTTTTTCACACAAGGGGCATTGTGGGTCTTGCATAACTTAGTTTATGAAGTAAATTAAATAAGTCATTGTTGTGTTGTTTTTTTGTTCACTCAGATACCCTTTATCAAATCAAATTTATTTATATAGCCCCTTCGTACATCAGCTGATATCTCAAAGTGCTGTACAGAAACCCAGACTAAAACGCCCAAACAGCAAGCAGTGCAGGTGTAAAAGCACCTCAGATCTTCAGCCAATATTCGATAACATTCAGTATCAGAAATATGCAAAAATAGAGAACATTTGATAAAGGGGGGAAATACGTTTTTTCACAGCGATGTACACTGATGTCTCTCCTCTCCATACAATTGTTCAGCCAGCGACCGCAGTCGATTCTCTGGTTCAGTCCTACCAGACAGGTCAGTTAGGTACTAGACAGAGGGAGAGGGATAGAGAGAGAGGGGGTGCGGGCGGGGGGGTGCAAGACAGCTAGAGCAAGAGCTAGGGAGAAACAAGTGAGGGACAGCAACAGCCAGACGGCCAGACCGGTGCAGTACAGTGTGTTGTGTTAAACTCCGAGCCACAGTTAACCATGGTAACGGCCACAGCACACTGTGTTCTGTTCTCAACCATTACATAAGAGACTGAACAGCACAGAACAGCAGTACCATAAGATGGCTCAGCTAGCGTTAGCCTAGCGTAGTGCCACCCAGCACATGTCAAAAAGGGAGGAGTTACCCGTTGCTCTAGCTAGCGCCAATCTCCCTGCTGGATTGCATTGGCCTACTTAAGCCTAATGACAGCAGGGTCTGTGTTGCAGCAATAAGTGAAATCAAAGCTGTGGAGAGGCAGAGAGATGCAGAGAGAGAGAGAGAGAGAGAGAGAGAGAGGGTGGGGGCAGAGAGAGAGAGAGAGAGAGAGAGGGTGGAGAGAGAGAGAGAGAGAGAGAGAGAGGGGTGGGGGCAAAAGAGAGAGAGAGAGAGAGAGAGAGAGAGAGAGAGAGAGAGAGAGAGAGGGGGCAAAGAGAGAGAGAGAGGGGAGAGAGAGAGAGAGAGAGGTGGGGCAAAGAGAGAGAGAGAGAGAGAGAGAGGTGGGGTGGGGCAAAGAGAGAGAGAGAGAGGGTGGGGAGAGAGGGTGGGGGGGCAGAGAGAGAGAGAGAGAGAGAGGGTGGGGCAAAGAGAGAGAGAGAGAGAGAGGGTGGGGGAAGAAGAGAGAGAGAGAGAGAGGGTGGGGCAGAGAGAGAGAGAGAGAGGGTGGGGGCAGAGAGAGAGAGAGAGAGAGAGGGTGGGGCAAAGAGAGAGAGAGAGAGAGAGGGTGGGGGCAAGAGAGAGAGAGAGAGAGAGGGTGGGGCAAAGAGAGAGAGAGAGAGAGAGGGGGGGGGGAGAGAGAGAGAGAGAGAGAGAGAGAGGAGAGAGAGGGTGGGGCAGAGAGAGAGAGAGAGAGAGAGGGTGGGGGCAGAGAGAGAGAGAGAGAGAGGGGGTGGGGCAGAGAGAGAGAGAGAGAGAGAGGGTGGGGGCAGAGAGAGAGAGAGAGAGAGAGAGAGAGAGTGGGGCAAAAAGAGAGAGAGAGAGGGGGGCAGAGAGAGAGAGAGAGAGAGAGGGTGGGGCAGAGAGAGAGAGAGAGAGAGAGGGTGGGGCAGAGAGAGCGAGAGAGAGAGAGGGTGGGGGCAGAGAGAGAGAGAGAGAGAGAGAGAGAGAGAGAGAGAGAGAGAGAGAGAGAGAGAGAGAGAGAGAGAGAGAGAGTGGGGCAAAAAGAGAGAGAGAGAGAGGGGGGCAGAAAGAGAGAGGGGCAGAAAGAGAGAGGGGCAGAAAGAGAGCGAGAGAAGGGGGGGGGGCAGAGTGAGGCAGAGAGAGAGAGGGGCAGAGAGAGAGAGAGAGAGAAAAAGAAAGCCTGGCTGCCCAGAGAGACAGGCTGTGCTCACTCTGCTCCAGGGGAGAGGTAGACATAAGATATCATTTGGGGAAATAAATATTCATTCAGTACAAAGAATTTGAAACTATCAAATCACATGTATTTATAAAGCCCTTCGTACATCAGCTGATATCACAAAGTGCTGTACAGAAACCCAGCCATAGAACCCCAAACAATGCAGGCGAAGAAGCACGGTGGCTAGGAAAAACTCCCTAGAAAGGCCAGAACCTAGGAAGAAACCTAGAGAGGAACCAGGCTGAGGGGTGTAACTATAAAAGATTAAGAAAAAAATGTAGTATTTATTGGGTGAAAAGCCAAATATGTGTCCTCCTGCCACAACCTGAGGGACATCCAGTGAAAAGTATAATGTAATGTCAATAATATTTCCCATTTAGTTTAGTCTTTCATACCAGGTCATGTGTCTTCTCAGTCAGGCTGAGACTGGTCTACTACCAGGTCATGTGTCTTCTCAGTCAGGTTGAGACTGGCCTACTACCAGGTCATGTGTCTTCTCAGTCAGGTTGAGACTGGCCTACTACCAGGTCATGTGTCTTCTCAGTCAGGTTGACACTGGTCTACTACCAGGTCATGTGTCTTCTCAGTCAGGTTGAGACTGGCCTACTACCAGGTCATGTGTCTTCTCAGTCAGGTTGAGACTGGTCTACTACCAGGTCATGTGTCTTCTCAGTCAGGTTGAGACTGGTCTACTACCAGGTCATGTGTCTTCTCAGTCAGGTTGAGACTGGCCTACTACCAGGTCATGTGTCTTCTCAGTCAGGTTGAGACTGGCCTACTACCAGGTCATGTGTCTTCTCAGTCAGGTTGAGACTGGTCTACTACCAGGTCATGTGTCTTCTCAGTCAGGTTGAGACTGGTCTACTACCAGGTTATGTGTCTTCTCAGTCAGGTTGAGACTGGCCTACTACCAGGTCATGTGTCTTCTCAGTCAGGTTGAGACTGGTCTACTACCAGGTCATGTGTCTTCTCAGTCAGGTTGAGACTGGTCTACTACCAGGTCATGTGTCTTCTCAGTCAGGTTGAGACTGGTCTACTACCAGGTCATGTGTCTTCTCAGTCAGGTTGAGACTGGTCTACTACCAGGTCATGTGTCTTCTCAGTCAGGTTGAGACTGGTCTACTACCAGGTCATGTGTCTTCTCAGTCAGGTTGAGACTGGTCTACTACCAGGTCATGTGTCTTCTCAGTCAGGTTGAGACTGGTCTACTACCAGGTCATGTGTCTTCTCAGTCAGGTTGAGACTGGTCTACTACCAGGTCATGTGTCTTCTCAGTCAGGTTGAGACTGGTCTACTACCAGGTCATGTGTCTTCTCAGTCAGGTTGAGACTGGTCTACTACCAGGTCATGATGTGTCTTCTCAGTCAGGTTGAGACTGGTCTACTACCAGGTCATGTGTCTTCTCAGTCAGGTTGAGACTGGTCTACTACCAGGTCATGTGTCTTCTTAGTCAGGTTGAGACTGGCCTACTACCAGGTCATGTGTCTTCTCAGTCAGGTTGAGACTGGTCTACTACCAGGTCATGTGTCTTCTCAGTCAGGTTGAGACTGGTCTACTACCAGGTCATGTGTCTTCTCAGTCAGGTTGAGACTGGTCTACGACCAGGTCATGTGTCTTCTCAGTCAGGTTGAGACTGGTCTACTACCAGGTCATGCGTCTTCTCAGTCAGGTTGAGACTGGTCTACTACCAGGTCATGTGTCTTCTCAGTCAGGTTGAGACTGGTCTACTACCAGGTCATGATGTGTCTTCTCAGTCAGGTTGAGACTGGTCTACTACCAGGTCATGTGTCTTCTCAGTCAGGTTGAGACTGGTCTACTACCAGGTCATGTGTCTTCTCAGTCAGGTTGAGACTGGTCTACTACCAGGTCATGTGTCTTCTTAGTCAGGTTGAGACTGGCCTACTACCAGGTCATGTGTCTTCTCAGTCAGGTTGAGACTGGCCTACTACCAGGTCATGTGTCTTCTCAGTCAGGTTGAGACTGGTCTACTACCAGGTCATGTGTCTTCTCATTCAGGTTGAGACTGGTCTACTACCAGGTCATGTGTCTTCTCAGTCAGGTTGAGACTGGTCTACTACCAGGTCATGTGTCTTCTCAGTCAGGTTGAGACTGGTCTACTACCAGGTCATGTGTCTTCTCAGTCAGGTTGAGACTGGTCTACTACCAGGTCATGTGTCTTCTCAGTCAGGTTGAGACTGGTCTACTACCAGGTCATGTGTCTTCTCAGTCAGGTTGAGACTGGTCTACTACTATTGCTTTCATGATGTATTATTATTCTCATTAATATTGTTGTTGTAGATGCTGATAATGGTAATCTCATTTCCACTACTACTATTATTATTGCTGTTGGTCACACCATTTTTGTTAAATGTATACTTTGACAATGTAAGTAATTTAACTTGCCATGTCAATAAAGTTTACTGAATTGAATTGAGAGAGGCAGAGAAGGACACAGACAGAATTGCATTACTGTGAACGGGACAAACAGTTCTTTAACAGCTTGATGGCTTTGAATATGCCACCAGTGAACGAGGACAGACATTATCGGCAGAGTCAGGAGCCTCATCCCAGAGTCAGGAGCCTCATCCCAGAGTCAGGAGCCTCATCCCAGAGTCAGGAGCCTCATCTGCATCCCTTGTGACACCCTATATAGTGAATTACTTCTGCCCAGGACTCATAGTGCTACGCAAGGACTACGGTGTCATTTAGGACCAAAACAGGATCGTTGTGTGGACTGTGAGTGACAAGACACTGATCCACAACAACATGGCATGAAGCTATGGAGTTGTGAAGATTGCCATGAGGGTGTCTTTACATGTCCTAGTGCTGCTCTCGGGGACATCGCATGTCCTAGTGCTGCTCTCGGGGTCTTTACATGTCCTAGTGCTGCTCTCGGGGTCTCCACATGTCCTAGTGCTGCTCTTGATGCCTGCTCGGTGTTCCTGGCGTCGGCCTGCTTGGTGTTCCTGGCGTCGGCCTGCTTGGTGTTCCTGGAGATGGCCTGCTTGGTGTTCCTGGCGTCGGCCTGCTTGGTGTTCCTGGCGTCGGCCTGCTTGGTGTTCCTGGCGTCGGCCTGCTTGGTGTTCCTGGCGTCGGCCTGCTTGGTGTTCCTGGCGTCGGCCTGCTTGGTGTTCCTGGCGTCGGCCTGCTTGGTGTTGCTGGCGTCGGCCTGCTTGGTGTTGCTGGCGTCGGCCTGCTTGGTGTTCCTGGCGTCGGCCTACTTGGTGTTCCTGGCGTCGGCCTGCTTGGTGTTCCTGGCGTCGGCCTGCTTGGTGTTCCTGGAGACGGCCTGCTTAGTGTTCCTGGAGACGGCCTGCTTGGTGTTCCTGGTGTCGGCCTGCTTGGTGTTCCTGGTGTCGGCCTGCTTGGTGTTCCTGGTTCGGCCTGCTGGTTCCGACGGCCTGCTTGGTGTTCCTGGGCGCCTCGGTTCCTGGAGACGGCCTGCTTGGTGTTCCTGGAGACGGCCTGCTTGGTGTTCCTGGAGACGGCCTGCTTGGTGTTCCTGGAGACGGCCTGCTTGGTGTTCCTGGAGACGGCCTGCTTGGTGTTCCTGCGTCGGCCTGCTTGGTGTTCCTGGCGTCGGCTTGGTGTTCCTGGTGTTCCTGGAGACGGCCTGCTTGGTGTTCCTGGTGTCGGCCTGCTTGGTGTTCCTGGCGTCGGCCTACTTGGTGTTCCTGGCGTCGGCCTACTTGGTGTTCCTGGCGTCGGCCTGCTTGGTGTTCCTGGACTTGGTGTTCCTGGCGACGGCCTGCTTGGTGTTCCTCGGAGACTTGGTGTTGCTGGCGTCGGCCTGCTTGGTGTTCCTGGCGTCGGCCTGCTTGGTGTTCCTGGCGTCGGCCTGCTTGGTGTTCCTGGAGACGGCCTGCTTAGTGTTCCTGGAGACGGCCTGCTTGGTGTTCCTGGTGTCGGCCTGCTTGGTGTTCCTGGAGACGGCCTGCTTGGTGTTCCTGGAGACGGCCTGCTTGGTGTTCCTGGAGACGGCCTGCTTGGTGTTCCTGGAGACGGCCTGCTTGGTGTTCCTGGAGACGGCCTGCTTGGTGTTCCTGGAGACGGCCTGCTTGGTGTTCCTGGCGTCGGCCTGCTTGGTGTTCCTGGCGTCGGCCTGCTTGGTGTTCCTGGTGTCGGCCTGCTTAGTGTCGAGCTGCTTAGTGTCGAGCTGCTTAGAGGTCTTAGTGTTGGCCTGCTTAGTGTCGGCCTGCTTAGTGACGAGCTGCTTAGTGACGAGCTGCTTAGAGGTCTTAGTGTTGGCCTGCTTAGTGTCGAGCTGCTTCGAGGTCTTAGTGTTGGCCTGCTTAGTGTCGAGGTGCTTCGAGGTCTTAGTGTTGGCCTGCTTAGTGTCGAGCTGCTTCGAGGTCTTAGTGTT
The DNA here is from genome assembly GCF_023373465.1 of Oncorhynchus keta. Classification (NCBI taxonomy): domain Eukaryota; kingdom Metazoa; phylum Chordata; class Actinopteri; order Salmoniformes; family Salmonidae; genus Oncorhynchus; species Oncorhynchus keta. Next base: position 6,072,975 of record NC_068424.1, on the reverse strand, counting down.
GGCCTTGCATACGGTCCTCTGTAGCTCAGTTGTAGAGCATGCTGTAACGCCAGGGTAGTGGGTTGGCCTGACCTCATAGTGAATGTATGCACACATGACTGTAAGAGGTCTGGATAGTGTAAATGGCCTTATTATTATATATTAGTGTCGAGCTGCTTCGAGGTCTTAGTGTTGGCCTGCTTAGTGTCGAGCTGCTTCGAGGTCTTAGTGTTGGCCTGCTTAGCGTTGAGCTGCCAGCAGAATATCCAGCTAGAGGATTTGATTGGTATTCTTACATTAGCTAGGTTGTGCATCAGTCAAGTAATTTAAGGTGATATGTAAAATGAGCATCTCCCCACCTCTAAATGACCATCCATCAGAGTTGTTGCATATGAACCAGCCCTAACATTGTCCATCGCTATTACTTTTAAAACACACCATCTGATTCGCAGAGTCCCTCTCCCAATCAGAGCGAGTCACTATATTCCCAATGGATCTGATTGGCTGTTACCATCCCTCCCAGCCTGTAGTACTTTGAGCTGTTGGATCTTATTGGCTGTTGCCATCCCTACAGCATGTAAGTGCTTTGGACGGTTGGATATGATTGGTTGCCTGGTTCTCATTGACCTTAGCGGCCCCTGTTCAGGCACCGTCTCTGTGTGTGTGTGTGTGACCATCGTAACTTAACGCCACCTTGACAATGACAGCCGGCACATCTCAATGGCACCACTACACACACTCACTCTCGTCTCTATACAGGGTCATATAACATGCCATCTCTAATCCTCCAGTGTGTCTCCTCTGCTCTGTCAGAGGGCTTCTATTAACAGCAGGACGTGTGTCATCGATTCAGTTATGTCATCGACGTATGTCATTGACTCAATCTGATACAGTGATGCATTGTGGATGGCAGAATGATGGCGCTGGAGTCTGCCGTCTTATCGGCTCTTAACCAACCATGCTATTCTGTTTGTTTTTTCTCGTTGTTCGTAACTTGTTTTGTACATAATGTTGCTGCTACCGTCTCTTGTGACCGAAAAAGAGCTTCTGGACATCAGAACAGCGGTTACTCACCTCAAACTAGACAAAGAGTTTCCCTTCAATGAGCCGGACGGGAGGGAGATACTACAGACACCCGACCAGGCCCAAATCCCCGTCGTTCGCTGGAGAAGGAAACTGAGATTTCGCGGAAAGAGATCAGGGTGCCTTGTGAAGATCAGGCAACGAGTGGCTAATCTGCCCTTACCTTCCGTCATGCTAGCTAAAGTTCAATCGCTGGAAAATAAAAAGGGATGAACTGTTCATCCTACCAAGTCGTGGCTGAAAGACGACATTAAGAACATACAACTGGCAGGTTATATCGCCAGGACAGAACAGCAGCCTCCGGTAAGACACTGGGCGGGGGCCTATGCATTTATGTAAACAACAGCTGGTGCACGATATCTAAGGAAGTCTCAAGGTTTTGCTTGCCCGAGGTTGAGTATCTCATGATAAGCTTGTAGACCACACTACCTACCGAGAGAGTTTGTCGTCTGTATTCTTTGTAGCTGTTTACATACCACCACAGTCAGAAAACGCTCACCCAGAGGCGGAGCTCTCAGTAGCCGGGGGACTTTAATGCAGGGAAACTTAAATTTGTTTTACCAAATTTCTATCAGCATACAAATGTGCAACCAGTGGGGAAAAAAACAAATCTAGACCACCTTTACTCCACACACAGAGACGCGTACAAAGCTCTCCCTCGCCCTCCGTTTGGCAAATCTGACCATAATTCTATCCTCCCGATTCCTGCTTACAAGCAGAAATTAAAGCAGGAAGCACCAGTGACTCGGTCTATAAAAAAGTGGTCAGATGAAGCAGATGCTAAGCTACAGGACTGTTTTGCTAGCTCAGACCGGAATATGTCTCCGGGATATTTCCGATGGAGTACACCACATCAGTCACTGGCTTTATCAATAAGTGCAGAGGACGTCGTCCCCACAGTGACTGTACGTACATACCCCAACCAGAAGCCATGGATTACAGGCAACATTCGCACTGAGCCTTCAAGAAGCAGGACTCTAACCCGGAAGCTTATAAGAAATCCCGCAATGCCCTCCAACGAACCATCAAACAAGCAAAGCGTCAATACAGAACCAAGATCGAGTCGTACTACACCAGCTCCGAGCATGCGCTGACCAACTGGCAACTGTCTTCACTGACATTTTCAACCTCTCCCTGACTCAGTCTGTAATACCAACATGTTTCAAGCAGACCACCACGGTCCCTGTGCCAAAGAACAAGAACCTGCCTAAATGACGACCGAACCTAAGCACTCACGTATGTAGCCATGAAGTGCTTTGAAAGGCTGGTCATGGCTCACATCAACACCATTATCCCAGAAACCTTACACCCACTCCAATTTGCATACCGCACCAACAGATACATAGATGATGCAATCTCTATTGCACTCCACACTGCCCTTTCACACCTGGACAAAAGGAACACCTATGTGAGAATGCTGTTCATTGACAACAGCTCAGCGTTCAACACCATAGTGCCCATTAAGCTCATCACTAAGCTAGGGGTCCTGGGACTAAACACCTCCCTCTGCAACTGGACCCTGGACTTCCTGACGGGCCTCCCCAGGTGGTAAGGGTAGGTAACAACACATCTGCCACACGGATCCTCAACACGGGGGCCCCTCAGGGGTGCGTGCTCAGTCCCCTCCTATACTCCCTGTTCACTCATGACTGCACGGCCAGGCACGACGCCAACACCATCACTCAGTTCGCAGATGACAACAGTGGTAGGTCTAATCACCAATCCACATTAACTCTGTACCGGTACCCCCTGTATATAGCCTCCACATTGAATCTGTACCACTACCCCCTGTATATAGTCTCTACATTGACTCTGTACCGGTACCCCCTGTATATAGTCTCCACATTGACTCTGTACCGGTACCACCTGTATATAGCCTCCACATTGACTCTGTACCGGTACCCCTGTATATAGTCTCCACATTGACTCTGTACCGGTACCCCCTGTATATAGCCTCCACATTGACTCTGTACCATTACCCCCTGTATATAGCCTCCACATTGACTCTGTACCGGTACCCCCGGTTCCGCCCACCGGTTCCGCCCACCGGTTCCGCCCAGCGACATCCTAATAAGGAAAACAAGAGCAAAGAGAAAGAATATGGCAGACAGAGTGGGAGGGTCGTCACAACACAGAATACGGCAGACAGAGTGGGAGGGTCGTCACAACACAGAATACGGCAGACAGAGTGGGAGGGTCGTCACAACACAGAATACGGCAGACAGAGTGGGAGGGTCGTCACAACACAGAATACGGCAGACAGAGTGGGAGGGTCGTCACAACACAGAATATGGCAGACACAATGACTGTTGTTCTGGGATTGATTTGCACTTTTCGCCCCAAAGTACGTTCATCTCTAGGAGACAGAACACGTCTCCTTCCTGAGCGGTATGACGGCTGCGTGGTCCCATGGTGTTTATACTTGCGTACTGTTGTTTGTACAGATGAATGTGGTACCTTCAGGCTTTTGGAAATTGTTCCCAAGGATGAACCAGACTTGTGGAGGTCTACAATTTTGTTTCTGAGGTCTTGGCTGATTTCTTTTGATTTCCCCATGATGTCAAGCAAAGAGGCACTGAGTTTGAAGGTAGGCCTTGAAATACATCCACAGGTACACCTCCAATTGACTCAAATGATGTCAATCTGCCTATCAGAAGCTTCTAAAGCCATGACATCATTTTCTGGAATTTTCCAAGCTGTTTAAAGGCACATTCAACTTAGTGTATGTAAACTTCTGACCCCCTGGAATTGTGATACAGTGGATTATAAGTGAAATAAACTGTCTAAACAATTGTTGGGAAAATTACTTGTGTCCTGCACAAAGTAGATGTCCTAACCGACTTGCCAATACTATAGTTAGTTAACAAGACATTTGTGGAGTGGTTGAAAAACGAGTTTTAATGACTCCGACCTAAGTGTATGTAAACCTACGACTTCAACTGCAGGATACGTCACACTACAGAATCATAACAACCATTCAGTCAACTGAGGAACACACTGAGAAATGTGTCACAGTCACACAATCAGTCAGACCGGGACTTCAGAAGATATGAAAATCAATTGACTGAGTGGCATGTTGCTCTGGAGTGAAGTGGTTGGAGGTGTCGGTAGCTAGGTAGGTATGTGTGTGGCCTGCTCAGAATTCAGGGACAACTCCAGAACTCTGCCAAGAACACATTCAGGGACAACTTTAGAACTCTGCTAAGAACACACAAAGACAACTCTAGAACTCTGCTAAGAACACATACAGGGACAACTCTAGAACTCTGCTAAGAACACACAAAGACAACTCTACAACTCTGCTAAGAACAAATACAGGGACAACTCTAGAACTCTGCTAAGAACACATACAGGGACAACTCTAGAACTCTGCTAAGAACACATACAGGGACAACTCTAGAACTCTGCCAAGAACACATTCAGGGACAACTTTAGAACTCTGCTAAGAACACGCAAAGACAACTCTAGAACTCTGCTAAGAACACATACAGGGACAACTCTAGAACTCTGCTAAGAACACATACAGGGACAACTCTAGAACTCTGCTAAGAACACATACAGGGACAACTTTAGAACTCTGCTAAGAACACATACAGGGACAACTCTAGAACTCTGCCAAGAACACATTCAGGGACAACTCTAGAACTCTGCTAAGAACACATACAGGGACAACTCTAGAACTCTGCTAAGAACACATACAGGGACAACTCTAGAACTCTGCTAAGAACCCATACAGGGACAACTTTATAACTCTGCTAAGAACACATACAGGGACAACTTTAGAACTCTGCTAAGAACACATACAGGGACAACTCTAGAACTCTGCTAAGAACCCATACAGGGACAACTCTAGAACTATGCTAAGAACCCATACAGGGACAACTTTAGAACTCTGCTAAGAACACATACAGGGACAACTCTAGAACTCTGCTAAGAACACATACAGGGACAACTCTAGAACTCTGCTAAGAACACATACAGGGACAACTCTAGAACTCTGCTAAGAACCCATACAGGGACAACTTTAGAACTCTGCTAAGAACACATACAGGGACAACTCTAGAACTCTGCTAAGAACCCATACAGGGACAACTCTAGAACCCAAGTGGGAGGGGTTGTTCCACAGGGTAAAGCCTAAACACACACTGCTTTTAAAGCAGCACACCATTAAAACAATGGGATCCTTAATAATCATGTTTGACCATTTCTAACCAGTTGCCATAACAACATAGTGAGACAACGCTTTGAGTGTTACCCTGCCGGGGGGGTGGGGGGTGGGTGGGGAGGATGTTGTGATGAACGAGCAGACACAGCTGGGCCTGGGTGTGTCCCAGGATAAATACACCTCTTCCCCCAGCCACTGAGGAGACTCTCTCCATGCAGACACACCTGGGCCTGGGTGTGTCCCAGGATAAATACACCTCTTCCCCCAGCCACTGAGGAGACTCTCTCCATGCAGACACAGCTGGGCCTGGGTGTGTCCCAGGATAAATACACCTCTTCCCCCAGCCACTGAGGAGACTCTCTCCATGCAGACACACCTGGGCCTGGGTGTGTCCCAGGATAAATACACCTCTTCCCCCAGTCACTGAGGAGACTCTCTCCATGCAGACACAACTGGGCCTGGGTGTGTCCCAGGATAAATACACCTCTTCCCCCAGCCACTGAGGAGACTCTCTCCATGCAGACACACCTGGGCCTGGTTGTGTCCCAGGATAAATGCACCTCTTCCCCCAGTCACTGAGGAGACTCTCTCCATGCAGACACACCTGGGCCTGGGTGTGTCCCAGGATAAATACACCTCTTCCCCCAGCCACTGAGGAGACTCTCTCCATGCAGACACACCTGGGCCTGGGTGTGTCCCAGGATAAATACACCTCTTCCCCCAGTCACTGAGGAGACTCTCTCCATGCAGACACACCTGGGCCTGGGTGTGTCCCAGGATAAATACACCTCTTCCCCCAGCCACTGAGGAGACTCTCTCCATGCAGACACACCTGGGCCTGGGTGTGTCCCAGGATAAATACACCTCTTCCCCCAGCCACTGAGGAGACTCTCTCCATGCAGACACACCTGGGCCTGGGTGTGTCCCAGGATAAATACACCTCTTCCCCCAGCCACTGAGGAGACTCTCTCCATGCAGACACACCTGGGCCTGGGTGTGTCCCAGGATAAATACACCTCTTCCCCCAGCCACTGAGGAGACTCTCTCCATGCAGACACACCTGGGCCTGGTTGTGTCCCAGGATAAATGCACCTCTTCCCCCAGTCACTGAGGAGACTCTCTCCATGCAGACACACCTGGGCCTGGGTGTGTCCCAGGATAAATACACCTCTTCCCCCAGCCACTGAGGAGACTCTCTCCATGCAGACACAACTGGGCCTGGGTGTGTCCCAGGATAAATACACCACTTTCCCCAGTCATGGAGGAGACTCTCCATGCAGACCACCTGGGCCTGGGTGTGTCCCAGGATAAATACACCTCTTCCCCAGCCACTGAGGAGACTCTCTCCATGCAGACACACCTGGGCCTGGGTGTGTCCCAGGATAAATACACCACTTCCCCCAGTCACTGAGGAGACTCTCTCCATGCAGACACACCTGGGCCTGGGTGTGTCCCAGGATAAATACACCTCTTCCCCCAGCCACTGAGGAGACTCTCTCCATGCAGACACACCTGGGCCTGGGTGTGTCCCAGGATAAATACACCTCTTCCCCCAGTCACTGAGGAGACTCTCTCCATGCAGACACACCTGGGCCTGGGTGTGTCCCAGGATAAATACACCTCTTCCCCCAGTCACTGAGGAGACTCTCTCCATGCAGACACACCTGGGCCTGGGTGTGTCCCAGGATAAATACACCTCTTCCCCCAGCCACTGAGGAGACTCTCTCCATGCAGACACAACTGGGCCTGGGTGTGTCCCAGGATAAATACACCACTTTCCCCAGTCATGGAGGAGACTCTCTCCATGCAGACACACCTGGGCCTGGGTGTGTCCCAGGATAAATACACCTCTTCCCCCAGCCACTGAGGAGACTCTCTCCATGCAGACACACCTGGGCCTGGGTGTGTCCCAGGATAAATACACCACTTCCCCCAGTCACTGAGGAGACTCTCTCCATGCAGACACACCTGGGCCTGGGTGTGTCCCAGGATAAATACACCTCTTCCCCCAGCCACTGAGGAGACTCTCTCCATGCAGACACACCTGGGCCTGGGTGTGTCCCAGGATAAATACACCTCTTCCCCCAGTCACTGAGGAGACTCTCTCCATGCAGACACACCTGGGCCTGGGTGTGTCCCAGGATAAATACACCTCTTCCCCCAGCCACTGAGGAGACTCTCTCCATGCAGACACAACTGGGCCTGGGTGTGTCCCAGGATAAATACACCACTTTCCCCAGTCATGGAGGAGACTCTCTCCATGCAGACACAACTGGGCCTGGGTGTGTCCCAGGATAAATACACCACTTTCCCCAGTCATGGAGGAGACTCTCTCCATGCAGACACACCTGGGCCTGGGTGTGTCCCAGGATAAATACACCTCTTCCCCCAGAGGTGTATTTGGCATCTTTTGCTTTGGCATCTTTTAACATTCCTCACTATCACGTCTATACATGCAACCACACACTTACACTACTGATTAGTGACTACACACACACACACCATAGTTAATTGTACATAGGTTACCTCAGTTAATAAATATATTTTTGTTAGTCCTTATATCTCCTCGTTGTCTCACTTTTTTTGTTTACGGGCTTCGAGCCGGTTCGTGACAGTGTGTGTGTGTGTGTGTGTGTGGTCTTCAAAACAGTGTGTGTGTGTGTGTGTGTGTGTGTGTGTGTGTGTGTGTGTGTGTGTGTGTGTGTGTGTGTGTGGTCTTCAAAACAGTGTGTGTGTGTGTGTGTGTGTGTGTGTGTGTGTGTGTGTGTGTGTGTGTGTGTGTGTGTGTGTGTGTGTGTGTGTGGTCTTCAAAACAGTGTGTGTGTGTGTGTGTGTGTGTGTGTGTGTGTGTGTGTGTGTGTGGTCTTCAAAACAGTGTGTGTGTGTGTGTGTGTGTGTGAGTGTGTGTGTGTGTGTGTGTGTGTGGGGTCTTCAAAACAGTGTGTGTGTGTGTGTGTGTGTGTGTGTGTGTGTGTGTGTGTGTGTGTGTGTGTGTGTGTGTGTGTGTGTGTGTGTGTGTGTGTGTGTGTGTGTGTGTGTGTGTGTGTGTGTGTGTGTGTGTGTGTGTGTGTGTGTGTGTGTGTGTGTGTGTGTGTGTGAGGGGTCTTCAAAACACTGAATCACCCGTTTCAGTCACATTACAACACACAAAACCGCCTCTGACTGCCAGAGGTCCAAAATGGCACCCTATTCCTATTTAGTGCACTACTTTAGACCAGAATCCTATGGGGCCCTATTCCCTTTATAGTGCACTACTTTAGACCAGAATCCTATCGGGCCCTATTCCCTTTATAGTGCACTACTTTAGACCAGAGCCCCATGGCACCCTATTCCCTATACAGTGCACTACTTTAGAGCAGAGCCCCATGGCACCCTATTCCCTATATAGTGCACTACTTTAGAGCAGAGCCCCATGGCACTCTATTCCCTTTATAGTCACTACTTTAGAGCAGAGCCCCATGGCACTCTATTCCCTATATAGTGCACTACTTTAGACCAGAGGCCTATGGCACCCTATTCCCTTTATAGTGCACTACTTTAGACCAGAGCCCCATGGCACCCTATTCCCTATACAGTGCACTACTTTAGACCAGAGCCCTATGGCACCCTATTCCCTATTTAGTGCACTACTTTAGACCAGAGCCCCATGGCACTCTATTCCCTATATATAGTGCACTACTTTAGACCAGAGCCCTATGGCACCCTATTCCCTATATATAGTGCACTACTTTAGACCAGAGCCATATGGTACCCTATTCCCTATATAGTGCACTACTTTAGACCAGAGCCCTATTCCCTATATAGTGCACTACTTTAGACCAGAGCCCTATTCCCTATATAGTGCACTACTTTAGACCAGAGCCCTATTCCCTATATAGTGCACTACTTTAGACCAGAGCCCTATTCCCTATATAGTGCACTACTTTAGACCAGAGCCCTATGGCACTCTATTCCCTATATAGTGCACTACTTTAGACCAGAGCCCTATTCCCTATATAGTGCACTACTTTAGACCAGAGCCCTATTCCCTATATAGTGCACTACTTTAGACCAGAGCCCTATGGCACCCTATTCCCTATATAGTGCACTACTTTCGACCAGAGCCCTATGGCACCCTATTCCCTATATAGTGCACTACTTTCGACTAGCTCCCATAGGAAATAGGGTGCCTTTGGTAGACTATGGCTTTGTCTCGAGTCTGCCAAGGGGGCATGTGCCAGCGTAGCATGCCTATAATCATGTGGGTTAGAGGGCGTCGGTCTACAGAGACACACCCAGTGGTTATGGGGATCCACTGGCCTGCACGGGCCATGACTGTGCATTCGTCTACATGGAATATCAAAAACACTAGTTAGAGAGTAAGAAGGGGGGGGGACGCATTGATTTGAAGTCTTCGTCTACTGTAACAAGAGCCTAGAAACATCGGCTTCAGCCCTATGGGCCCTGGTCAAACGTAGGGCCCTAAAATGTGGTCCCATTTGGGACGTGTCCCCCTACACTGTAGAATAATTATTATATTTTTTTTTTAAATGTTGCAGCCGCGTCGCAATGACCCCGAATGGCTTCTTCTGCTCCATATGGAGAGTCAGTAAGGAGGGAGGGAGGTATTCTCTGTTAGGCCGTGGGGGGAATTGCATCATGGGTAATTTATTTTCCCCCAAACAGAGAGAGAGATCCGTCACGGGGGTTAGCAGGGCCTCTCTCTCTCTCTCTCGTTTTTGCGTATGGAGACAGTGGTATGGTGCTGGAGATAATGAATATGAGAATGAAAATTAGCAGAATTAGCCTTTAACCCTGGATGCCTAATGACACCCTATACTATACTATACTATACTATACTATACTATACTATACTACACACTGCCTTCGGAAAGCAGTGCCCTTGACTTTGTATTCATTTTGTTTTGCGTTACGTCCTCATCAATCTACACACAATGCCCCAACATGACAAAGCGGAAGCAGGTTTTTTTAAATTGAAATAAGTATTCAGACCCTTTGAAATGAGACTCGAAATTGAGCTCGGGTGCACCCATCACCCATCAGACACACACATAACTGCACCCCCTATCACACTTTCACAAAATGCATGAAGACATGGCTAAAGGTCAATCAGATTTGTGAACATAATCCCTGGCTGTGTGTTGCCGCTTTCCATGTTGTCTGTAGCCTGTAGCTTGTGAGGTGTGGAAACACTTTGTTGCTCTGTCTGTATGCTACGTCTTGCTTGTCCTATGTTGCTCTGTCTGTATGCTACGTCTTGCTTGTCCTATGTTGCTCTGTCTGTATGCTACGTCTTGCTTGTCCTATGTTGCTCTGTCTGTATGCTACGTCTTGCTTGTCCTATGTTGCTCTGTCTGTATGCTACGTCTTGCTTGTCCTATGTTGCTCTGTCTGTATGCTACGTCTTGCTTGTCCTATGTTGCTCTGTCTGTATGCTACGTCTTGCTTGTCCTATGTTGCTCTGTCTGTATGCTACGTCTTGCTTGTCCTATGTTGCTCTGTCTGTATGCTACGTCTTGCTTGTCCTATGTTGCTCTGTCTGTATGCTACGTCTTGCTTGTCCTATGTTGCTCTGTCTGTATGCTACGTCTTGCTTGTCCTATGTTGCTCTGTCTGTATGCTACGTCTTGCTTGTCCTATGTTGCTCTGTCTGTATGCTACGTCTTGCTTGTCCTATGTTGCTCTGTCTGTATGCTACGTCTTGCTTGTTCTATGTTGCTCTGTCTGTATGCTACGTCTTGCTTGTTCTATGTTGCTCTGTCTGTATGCTACGTCTTGCTTGTCCTATGTTGCTCTGTCTGTATGCTACGTCTTGCTTGTCCTATGTTGCTCTGTCTGTATGCTACGTCTTGCTTGTCCTATGTTGCTCTGTCTGTATGCTACGTCTTGCTTGTTCTATGTTGCTCTGTCTGTATGCTACGTCTTGCTTATTCTATGTTGCTCTGTCTGTATGCTACGTCTTGCTTGTTCTATGTTGCTCTGTCAAAATCAAATCAAATTTTATTTGTCACATACACATGGTTAGCAGATGTTAAATGCGAGTGTAGCGAAATGCTTGTGCTTCTAGTTCCGACAATGCAGTGATAACCAACAAGTAATCTAACTAACAATTCCAAAACTACTGTCTTATACACAGTGTAAGGGGATAAGGAACATGTACATAAGGATATATGAATGAGTGATGGTACAGAGCAGCATACAGTACGTCTTGCTTGTTCTATGTTGCTCTGTCTGTATGCTACGTCTTGCTTGTTCTATGTTGCTCTGTCTGTATGCTACGTCTTGCTTGTTCTATGTTGCTCTGTCTGTATGCTACGTCTTGCTTGTTCTATGTTTCTCTGTCTGTATGCTACGTCTTGCTTGTCCTATGTTGCTCTGTCTGTATGCTACGTCTTGCTTGTCCTATGTTGCTCTGCGTGTGCTCACTGCTCAATGATTGTCTATATTGTAATTGATTTTAATAACCTGCCCAGGGACTGCAGTTGAAAATTAGCCGGCTGGCTAAAACCGGCACTTTTACTGAAACGTTGATTAATGTGCACTGTCCCTGTAAAAAAATAAATAAACTCAACCCTGTATCCATTTAACAGCCAACTGTGGTAAATTCAATTGATTGGACATGATTTGGAAAGACACACCTGTCTATATAAGATCCCACAGTTGACAGTGCATATCAGAGCAAAAACCAAGCCAAGGGGTTGAAGGAATTGTCTGTAGAGCGATTCGGTTCGACATCGCACCGTGGGACACTTACAAAACGCCCTGATTGCCAATAGCCAGTTTCCTGAGAAGCCTGCTGTGGTACATAGTAATATAACTCATCCATCCTACTCATACTCACTATAGCTACACATGAATTTAGTAGTAGTTCGCTACACTCGCATTAACATCTGCTAACCATCTGTATGTGACACATCTAATTTTTATTCGATGTGGTAGTGGTGGAGTAGGGGCCTGAGGGCACACAGCGTATTGTGAAATCTGTCAATGTATTGTAATGTTTTTAAAATTGTATAAACTGCCTTCATTTTGCTGGACCCCAAGAATAGTACCTGCTGCCTTGACAAAAACTAATGGGGATCCACAATGAACCCCAGGAAGAGTAGCTGCTGCCTTGACAAAAACTAATGGGGATCCACAATGAACCCCAGGAAGAGTAGCTGCTGCCTTGGCAGGAACTAATGGGGATCCATAATAAACCCCAGGAAGAGTAACTGCTGCCTTGGCAGGAACTAATGGGGATCCATAATAAACCCCAGGAAGAGTAGCTGCTGCCTTGGCAGGAACTAATGGGGATCCATAATAAACCCCAGGAAGAGTAGCTGCTGCCTGAACTAATGGGGATCCATAATAAACCCCAGGAAGAGTAGCTGCTGCCTTGGCAGGAACTAATGGGGATCCATAATAAACCCCAGGAAGAGTAGCTGCTGCCTTGACAGGAACTAATCCATAATAAATAAAAACATAAAATCTCCAACATCAAGGACTGTGTGCACCAGGGAGGGGACTGTGTGCACCAGGGAGGGGACTGTGTGCACCAGGGAGGGGACTGTGTGCACCAGGGAGGAGACTGTGTGCACCAGGGAGGGGACTGTGTGCACAAGGGAGGGGACTGTGTGCACCAGGGAGGGGACTGTGTGCACCAGGGAGGGGACTATGTGCACCAGGGAGGGGACTGTGTGCACCAGGGAGGGGACTGTGTGCACCAGGGAGGGGACTGTGTGCACCAGGGAGGGGACTGTGTGCACCAGGGAGGGGACTATGTGCACCAGGGAGGGGACTATGTGCACCAGGGAGGGGACTGTGTGCACCAGGGAGGGGACTGTGTGCACCAGGGAGGGAACTGTGTGCACCAGGGAGGGGACTGTGTGCACCAGGGAGGGGACTATGTGCACCAGGGAGGGGACTGTGTGCACCAGGGAGGGGACGTGGAAGTGTCGATAGACACTTTGCAGAGAGAAGTGGCTCCCGAGTGGTGCAGTGGTCTAAGGGCACTGCATCTCAGTGCTAGAGGCGTCACTACAGACCCTGGCTCGATTCCAGGCTGTATCACAGTGGTCTAAGGAACTACATCTCAGTGCTAGAGGCGTCACTACAGACCCTGGTTAGATTCCAGGCTGTATCACAGTGGTCTAAGGAACTACATCTCAGTGCTAGAGGCGTCACTACAGACCCTGGTTAGATTCCAGGCTGTATCACAGTGGTCTAAGGAACTACATCTCAGTGCTAGAGGCGTCACTACAGACCCTGGTTAGATTCCAGGCTGTATCACAGTGGTCTAAGGAACTACATCTCAGTGCTAGAGGCGTCACTACAGACCCTGGTTAGATTCCAGGCTGTATCACAGTGGTCTAAGGAACTACATCTCAGTGCTAGAGGCGTCACTACAGACCCTGGTTAGATTCCAGGCTGTATCACAACCGGCCGTGATTGGCAGTCCCATAGGGCAGCACACAATTGGCTCAGCGTCGTCCGGGATTGGACGGTGTAGGAGGTCATTGTAAATAAGAATTTGTCCTTAAATGACTTGCCTAGTTAAATAAAAGTTACATTTGAAAGAACAATAATAATAATAATTGAGAGGTGAGCACCTGTGCCAGTAGAGAGACGGGTCCAAGTGGAGTGAGGTCACCTAACGCTGGAAGTCTCTCATGAGGAGGAGACCAAGCAGAACTACCACAATCATGGAGACCATGAGCCCAAGAAGCCACGGACACAACCAGTACGTGACTGATGTTGCTTTTGGCCTGATTTATCCTGAACCCTAGAGAGAGCAGGTGATTTATCCTGAACCCTAGAGAGAGCAGGTGTTTTATCCTGAACCCTAGAGAGAGCAGGTGATTTATCCTGAACCCTAGAGAGAGCAGGTGATTTATCCTGAACCCTAGAGAGAGCAGGTGATTTATCCTGAAGCCTAGAGAGAGCAGGTGATTTCTCCTGAACCCTAGAGAGAGCAGGTGATTTATCCTGAACCCTAGAGAGAGCAGGTGTTTTACCCTGAACCCTAGAGAGAGCAGGTGATTTCTCCTGAAGCCTAGAGAGAGCAGGTGATTTCTCCTGAAGCCTAGAGAGAGCAGGTGATTTATCCTGAACCCTAGAGAGAGCAGGTGATTTCTCCTGAAGCCTAGAGAGAGCAGGTGATTTATCCTGAAGCCTAGAGAGAGCAGGTGATTTATCCTGAAGCCTAGCGAGAGCAGGTGATTTATCCTGAAGCCTAGAGAGAGCAGGTGATTTATCCTGAAGCCTAGAGAGAGCAGGTGATTTCTCCTGAACCCTAGAGAGAGCAGGTGATTTCTCCTGAAGCCTAGAGAGAGCAGGTGATTTCTCCTGAAGCCTAGAGAGAGCAGGTGTTTTATCCTGAAGCCTAGAGAGCAGGTGATTTATCCTGAAGCCTAGAGAGAGCAGGTGATTTCTCCTGAAGCCTAGAGAGAGCAGGTGATTTCTCCTGAAGCCTAGAGAGAGCAGGTGTTTTATCCTGAAGCCTAGAGAGAGCAGGTGATTTCTCCTGAAGCCTAGAGAGAGCAGGTGATTTCTCCTGAAGCCTAGAGAGAGCAGGTGTTTTATCCTGAAGCCTAGAGAGAGCAGGTGATTTCTCCTGAACCCTAGAGAGAGCAGGTGATTTCTCCTGAAGCCTAGAGAGAGCAGGTGATTTATCCTGAAGCCTAGAGAGAGCAGGTGATTTCTCCTGAACCCTAGAGAGAGCAGGTGATTTCTCCTGAACCCTAGAGAGAGCAGGTGATTTCTCCTGAACCCTAGAGAGAGCAGGTGATTTCTCCTGAACCCTAGAGAGAGCAGGTGATTTCTCCTGAACCCTAGAGAGAGCAGGTGTTTTATCCTGAACCCTAGAGAGAGCAGGTGATTTCTCCTGAACCCTAGAGAGAGCAGGTGATTTATCCTGAACCCTAGAGAGAGCAGGTGATTTATCCTGAACCCTAGAGAGAGCAGGTGATTTATCCTGAACCCTAGAGAGAGCAGGTGAATTATCCTGAAGCCTAGAGAGAGCAGGTGAATTATCCTGAAGCCTAGAGAGAGCAGGTGATTTCTCCTGAACCCTAGAGAGAGCAGGTGTTTTATCCTGAACCCTAGAGAGAGCAGGTGTTTTATCCTGAACCCTAGAGAGAGCAGGTGATTTCTCCTGAACCCTAGAGAGAGCAGGTGTTTTATCCTGAACCCTAGAGAGAGCAGGTGTTTTATCCTGAACCCTAGAGAGAGCAGGTGATTTATCCTGAAGCCTAGAGAGAGCAGGTGTTTTATCCTGAACCCTAGAGAGAGCAGGTGATTTATCCTGAACCCTAGAGAGAGCAGGTGATTTATCCTGAAGCCTAGAGAGAGCAGGTGTTTTATCCTGAACCCTAGAGAGAGCAGGTGATTTATCCTGAAGCCTAGAGAGAGCAGGTGATTTATCCTGAACCCTAGAGAGAGCAGGTGATTTCTCCTGAAGCCTAGAGAGAGCAGGTGATTTATCCTGAACCCTAGAGAGAGCAGGTGTTTTATCCTGAACCCTAGAGAGAGCAGGTGTTTTATCCTGAACCCTAGAGAGAGCAGGTGATTTATCCTGAACCCTAGAGAGAGCAGGTGTTTTATCCTGAACCCTAGAGAGAGCAGGTGTTTTATCCTGAACCCTAGAGAGAGCAGGTGTTTTATCCTGAACCCTAGAGAGAGCAGGTGTTTTATCCTGAACCCTAGAGAGAGCAGGTGTTTTATCCTGAACCCTAGAGAGAGCAGGTGTTTTATCCTGAACCCTAGAGAGAGCAGGTGTTTTATCCTGAACCCTAGAGCGAGCAGGTGTTTTATCCTGAACCCTAGAGAGAGCAGGTGTTTTATCCTGAACCCTAGAGAGAGCAGGTGTTTTATCCTGAACCCTAGAGAGAGCAGGTGTTTTATCCTGAACCCTAGAGAGAGCAGGTGTTTTATCCTGAACCCTAGAGAGAGCAGGTGATTTATCCTGAAGCCTAGAGAGAGCAGGTGATTTATCCTGAACCCTAGAGAGAGCAGGTGATTTATCCTGAAGCCTAGAGAGAGCAGGTGATTTATCCTGAAGCCTAGAGAGAGCAGGTGATTTATCCTGAACCCTAGAGAGAGCAGGTGATTTATCCTGAACCCTAGAGAGAGCAGGTGATTTATCCTGAACCCTAGAGAGAGCAGGTGATTTATCCTGAACCCTAGAGAGAGCAGGTGATTTATCCTGAAGCCTAGAGAGAGCAGGTGATTTACCCTGAAGCCTAGAGAGAGCAGGTGATTTATCCTGAAGCCTAGAGAGAGCAGGTGATTTATCCTGAACCCTAGAGAGAGCAGGTGATTTATCCTGAAGCTTAGAGAGAGCAGGTGTTTTATCCTGAAGCCTAGAGAGAGCAGGTGATTTATCCTGAAGCGAGCAGGTGAATTATCCTGAAGCCTAGAGAGAGCAGGTGATTTATCCTGAAGCCTAGAGAGAGCAGGTGATTTACCCTGAACCCTAGAGAGAGCAGGTGATTTATCCTGAAGCCTAGAGAGAGCAGGTGATTTATCCTGAAGCCTAGAGAGAGCAGGTGATTTATCCTGAAGCCTAGAGAGAGCAGGTGATTTATCCTGAAGCCTAGAGAGAGCAGGTGATTTATCCTGAACCCTAGAGAGAGCAGGTGATTTATCCTGAAGCCTAGAGAGAGCAGGTGATTTCTCCTGAAGCCTAGAGAGAGCAGGTGATTTATCCTGAACCCTAGAGAGAGCAGGTGTTTTATCCTGAACCCTAGAGAGAGCAGGTGATTTCTCCTGAAGCCTAGAGAGAGCAGGTGATTTCTCCTGAAGCCTAGAGAGAGCAGGTGATTTATCCTGAACCCTAGAGAGAGCAGGTGTTTTATCCTGAACCCTAGAGAGAGCAGGTGATTTCTCCTGAAGCCTAGAGAGAGCAGGTGATTTATCCTGAAGCCTAGAGAGAGCAGGTGTTTTATCCTGAACCCTAGAGAGAGCAGGTGTTTTATCCTGAACCCTAGAGAGAGCAGGTGATTTATCCTGAAGCCTAGAGAGAGCAGGTGATTTCTCCTGAACCCTAGAGAGAGCAGGTGATTTATCCTGAACCCTAGAGAGAGCAGGTGTTTTATCCTGAACCCTAGAGAGAGCAGGTGATTTATCCTGAACCCTAGAGAGAGCAGGTGATTTATCCTGAACCCTAGAGAGAGCAGGTGTTTTATCCTGAAGCCTAGAGAGAGCAGGTGATTTCTCCTGAACCCTAGAGAGAGCAGGTGATTTCTCCTGAACCCTAGAGAGAGCAGGTGTTTTATCCTGAAGCCTAGAGAGAGCAGGTGATTTACCCTGAAGCCTAGAGAGAGCAGGTGATTTACCCTGAAGCCTAGAGAGAGCAGGTGATTTACCCTGAAGCCTAGAGAGAGCAGGTGATTTCTCCTGAACCCTAGAGAGAGCAGGTGATTTCTCCTGAACCCTAGAGAGAGCAGGTGATTTATCCTGAAGCCTAGAGAGAGCAGGTGATTTACCCTGAAGCCTAGAGAGAGCAGGTGATTTCTCCTGAACCCTAGAGAGAGCACGTGATTTATCCTGAAGCCTAGAGAGAGCAGGTGATTTACCCTGAAGCCTAGAGAGAGCAGGTGTTTTACCCTGAAGCCTAGAGAGAGCAGGTGATTTCTCCTGAACCCTAGAGAGAGCAGGTGTTTTACCCTGAACCCTAGAGAGCAGGTGTTTTACCCTGAAACCTAGAGAGAGCAGGTGATTTATCCTGAAGCCTAGAGAGAGCAGGTGATTTATCCTGAAACCTAGAGAGAGCAGGTGATTTATCCTGAAACCTAGAGAGAGCAGGTGTTTTATCCTGAAGCCTAGAGAGAGCAGGTGATTTATCCTGAAGCCTAGAGAGAGCAGGTGATTTATCCTGAAGCCTAGAGAGAGCAGGTGATTTATCCTGAAGCCTAGAGAGAGCAGGTGATTTATCCTGAAGCCTAGAGAGAGCAGGTGATTTATCCTGAAGCCTAGAGAGAGCAGGTGATTTATCCTGAAGCCTAGAGAAAGCAGGTGATTTATCCTGAAGCCTAGAGAGAGCAGGTGATTTATCCTGAAGCCTAGAGAAAGCAGGTGATTTATCCTGAAGCCTAGAGAGAGCAGGTGATTTATCCTGAAGCCTAGAGAGAGCAGGTGATTTATCCTGAACCCTAGAGAGAGCAGGTGATTTCTCCTGAACCCTAGAGAGAGCAGGTGATTTATCCTGAAGCCTAGAGAGAGCAGGTGATTTACCCTGAAGCCTAGAGAGAGCAGGTGATTTCTCCTGAACCCTAGAGAGAGCAGGTGATTTATCCTGAAGCCTAGAGAGAGCAGGTGATTTACCCTGAAGCCTAGAGAGAGCAGGTGTTTTACCCTGAAGCCTAGAGAGAGCAGGTGATTTCTCCTGAACCCTAGAGAGAGCAGGTGTTTTACCCTGAACCCTAGAGAGCAGGTGTTTTACCCTGAAACCTAGAGAGAGCAGGTGATTTATCCTGAAGCCTAGAGAGAGCAGGTGATTTATCCTGAAACCTAGAGAGAGCAGGTGATTTATCCTGAAACCTAGAGAGAGCAGGTGTTTTATCCTGAAGCCTAGAGAGAGCAGGTGATTTATCCTGAAGCCTAGAGAGAGCAGGTGATTTATCCTGAAGCCTAGAGAGAGCAGGTGATTTATCCTGAAGCCTAGAGAGAGCAGGTGATTTATCCTGAAGCCTAGAGAGAGCAGGTGATTTATCCTGAAGCCTAGAGAGAGCAGGTGATTTATCCTGAAGCCTAGAGAAAGCAGGTGATTTATCCTGAAGCCTAGAGAGAGCAGGTGATTTATCCTGAAGCCTAGAGAAAGCAGGTGATTTATCCTGAAGCCTAGAGAGAGCAGGTGATTTATCCTGAAGCCTAGAGAGAGCAGGTGATTTATCCTGAACCCTAGAGAGAGCAGGTGATTTATCCTGAACCCTAGAGAGAGCAGGTGATTTATCCTGAAGCCTAGAGAGAGCAGGTGATTTATCCTGAAGCCTAGAGAGAGCAGGTGATTTATCCTGAACCCTAGAGAGAGCAGGTGTTTTATCCTGAACCCTAGAGAGAGCAGGTGTTTTATCCTGAACCCTAGAGAGAGCAGGTGTTTTATCCTGAACCCTAGAGAGAGCAGGTGATTTATCCTGAACCCTAGAGAGAGCAGGTGATTTATCCTGAAGCCTAGAGAGAGCAGGTGATTTATCCTGAAGCCTAGAGAGAGCAGGTGATTTATCCTGAAGCCTAGAGAGAGCAGGTGATTTATCCTGAAGCAAGCAGGTGATTTATCCTGAAGCGAGCAGGTGATTTATCCTGAAGCGAGCAGGTGATTTGCTCCGCTGCTTGAGCCCGAGTGTCCGGCGAAGATCAACCAGTCAGTCACCAATTTATGCCAAGACACTTAAGCCTGCCCACGCTGCTACTACGACGCGAAGTCGAGAGAGACACAGGGTGACGTGAGCTAAAGCCAAGTAAGTAGAAACGGAAAGCTTTATTTACCAGGGCGGTGGGAAATAAATGCCATCTTTATACGGTGATGCGAGCTAATTAAGCTGGCTATCTTCACCTGCGTGATGGTAGCCAGCTCGACGAGCCGTAGCGTGAGATACCAAGTGTTATGACTCGGGTGTGTAAACCAACTAACTTGACGTAGAATGAACTGCTGAGTTACCTTTTAACAATGTAAAAGGGGATGGTGCATCAATTGGTGGCGTAACACACTGAAAAATGAACAGCTCGTGCTGGTCAAACAAAACCGAATGGGTGTTTAATTATGCCATTAACCCACTTAACTAACTAGCCAAGACACTCAAAAGTTCAGCTAGCATAACCCCGAAACGGTGGGAACCGACGGAGTGCTAGAGATCCCGGGTAGAAGTAGCTCAAATGTGTGTGGAATCTGATATTAGCGGGATGCTAAAGCAGTGGAGCTAGCTAGCTAGCTAACAATGGCAAATGTGTGTAGGCAAGAGGTGTACGTACTGTAGCTACCTGACAACAAATAGCGTGGCTAACAAGCTAACTTCACTCTGTAAAGTGAAGCTGAAGTTAGCAAAATTCCTAAAAAATCGAAAATACGACACTCAATGCTCCGTTGCAGGGCGGTAAACCACACCGACAGGAACAGTGAAGTTGAGGGCTAGTTTTCTGAAGAAAGCTGCTTAACGGGGCTAATAACCAAATAGACTCATGAAGAGGAAAGTAGAGCAGAGCAGGGTGATATATAGACACGCGGGGGGGAGGGGTGGTTACATCCATAAAGCTCTGATTTGCCTGTTATGCATGATTGAGTAAGGCTTCAACCAATGACCCTCAAGAGGGCGTGTCCCATAGTGAGATGTCGAACCGACTCGACTGAAAGAGAAATGTGTGTGACAGAGCAGTTAACGATCAGTAATTTTGAACAAGGTTAAGACTGCCAGTAAACACACAAGTAAAATAGGACACTGTGCATCTCAGGATTTTTCAAGGGAATGTGTGTGTGTGCGTCTCGGTGTGTGTGTGTGTGCGTCTCGGTGTGTGTGTGTGTGTGTAAGCGTGTCACGTTGTATGTCTGTGCGTGTTTTTCGGTGTGTGTGAGCGCGCGTCACAGTGTGTGCGTCACAGTACCTAGGTTCTGGTACAGACTCCAGTCAGCTCTTCAGGGCATCATGGCTGCTGGGAGGGCAACCCTTCATCCACCTCTTCTACCTAGTGACCAGACAGGAAGACACACTGTTAAATCGGGGTTACACACACACACACACACACACACACACACACACACACACACGTTTCTTGACTTGTGTTAACACTGGTAAATTAGGTTAATTGAGAAACTCTAAAGATTTGATTTGACAAAAGGGAAAGAACAGCTGATTACACACACACTGACGACACCAAGGATAATTTGGTGACTGTCAGAAAGCCATTAACTATCAAACTGTAGACTACTTCAACCACTCACACAGCCCTAACAGAATGAATCATCCATCTCCCCCTGGCAAGAAACACTCAGTCACATCATGGTAGTATTGACTTGAAATACAGGTTTATTAGGTTGATAGAGAACACTGAGGGACAGTTAAATGCCATTAAACCCTCAGCAGAACACTAAGGGACAGTTAAATGCCATTAAACCCTCAGCAGAACACTAAGGGACAGTTAAATGCCATTAAACCCTCAGCAGAACACTAAGGGACAGTTAAATTCCATTAAACCCTCAGCAGAACACTGAGGGACAGTTAAATGCCATTGAACCCTCAGCAGAACACTAAGGGACAGTTAAATGCCATTAAACCCTCAGCAGAACACTGAGGGACAGTTAAATGCCATTAAACCCTCAGCAGAACACTAAGGGACAGTTAAATGCCATTAAACCCTCAGCAGAACACTAAGGGACAGTTAAATGCCATTAAACCCTCAGCAGAACACTAAGGGACAGTTAAATGCCATTAAACCCTCAGCAGAACACTGAGGGACAGTTAAATGCCATTAAACCCTCAGCAGAACACTGAGGGACAGTTAAATGCCATTAAACCCTCAGCAGAACACTAAGGGACAGTTAAATGCCATTAAACCCTCAGCAGAACACTGAGGGACAGTTAAATGCCATTAAACCCTCAGCAGAACACTGAGGGACAGTTAAATGCCATTAAACCCTCAGCAGAACACTGAGGGACAGTTAAATGCCATTAAACCCTCAGCAGAACACTGAGGACAGTTAAATGCCATTAAACCCTCAGCAGAACACTAAGGGACAGTTAAATGCCATTAAACCCTCAGCAGAACACTAAGGGACAGTTAAATGCCATTAAACCCTCAGCAGAACACTAAGGGACAGTTAAATGCCATTAAACCCTCAGCAGAACACTAAGGGACAGTTAAATGCCATTAAACCCTCAGCAGAACACTGAGGGACAGTTAAATGCCATTAAACCCTCAGCAGAACACTGAGGGACAGTTAAATGCCATTAAACCCTCAGCAGAACACTGAGGGACAGTTAAATGCCATTAAACCCTCAGCAGAACACTAAGGGACAGTTAAATGCCATTAAACCCTCAGCAGAACACTAAGGGACAGTTAAATGCCATTAAACCCTCAGCAGAACACTGAGGGACAGTTAAATGCCATTAAACCCTCAGCAGAACACTGAGGGACAGTTAAATGCCATTAAACCCTCAGCAGAACACTAAGGGACAGTTAAATGCCATTAAACCCTCAGCAGAACACTAAGGGACAGTTAAATGCCATTAAACCCTCAGCAGAACACTAAGGGACAGTTAAATGCCATTAAACCCTCAGCAGAACACTGAGGGACAGTTAAATGCCATTAAACCCTCAGCAGAACACTAAGGGACAGTTAAATGCCATTAAACCCTCAGCAGAACACTGAGGGACAGTTAAATGCCATTAAACCCTCAGCAGAACACTAAGGGACAGTTAAATGCCATTAAACCCTCAGCAGAACACTAAGGGACAGTTAAATGCCATTAAACCCTCAGCAGAACACTAAGGGACAGTTAAATGCCATTAAACCC
This sequence comes from Oncorhynchus keta, assembly GCF_023373465.1. Classification (NCBI taxonomy): domain Eukaryota; kingdom Metazoa; phylum Chordata; class Actinopteri; order Salmoniformes; family Salmonidae; genus Oncorhynchus; species Oncorhynchus keta. The sequence goes on along the minus strand of NC_068424.1, from coordinate 6,050,261 downwards.
TCAGCAGAACACTAAGGGACAGTTAAATGCCATTAAACCCTCAGCAGAACACTGAGGGACAGTTAAATGCCATTAAACCCTCAGCAGAACACTGAGGGACAGTTAAATGCCATTAAACCCTCGGCAGAACACTAAGGGACAGTTAAATGCCATTAAACCCTCAGCAGAACACTGAGGGACAGTTAAATGCCATTAAACCCTCAGCAGAACACAAAGGGACAGTTAAATGCCATTAAACCCTCAGCAGAACACTGAGGGACAGTTAAATGCCATTAAACCCTCAGCAGAACACTGAGGGACAGTTAAATGCCATTAAACCCTCAGCAGAACACTAAGGGACAGTTAAATGCCATTAAACCCTCAGCAGAACACTAAGGGACAGTTAAATGCCATTAAACCCTCAGCAGAACACTAAGGGACAGTTAAATGCCATTAAACCCTCAGCAGAACACTAAGGGACAGTTAAATGCCATTAAACCCTCAGCAGAACACTAAGGGACAGTTAAATGCCATTAAACCCTCAGCAGAACACTAAGGGACAGTTAAATGCCATTAAACCCTCAGCAGAACACCGAGGGACAGTTAAATGCCATTAAACCCTCAGCAGAACACTAAGGGACAGTTAAATGCCATTAAACCCTCAGCAGAACACTGAGGGACAGTTAAATGCCATTAAACCCTCAGCAGAACACTAAGGGACAGTTAAATGCCATTGAACCCTCAGCAGAACACTAAGGGACAGTTAAATTCCATTAAACCCTCAGCAGAACACTAAGCCCCCATTGACTGTCATATCTGAAGCCCTTAACTAGCCTGTTCCAAGTTGGTACATTTATTAAAACAACCACTCATTGACAACGGGGCCATTTTTATCACATAAATAACAATAGATTGAATTAGTTTATCAAAAACTGAATCCATCCATTTCTATTTATCACAAACTGATTCGTTATATTTCATCAGTTTGTGACAAATATAATGAATCATTTTCTGATAAATAGATTAAATCAGTTTGATCATATAATGAATCTGTTTATCATAAACTGATTCAATCTATTTCCAAAGTTGACTGCAATGACATCTGATTCGACTACAACAGTCAAAGTCCAAGCCCCTGTCAGTGTAGGGTCTAATGTTTAGGCTCAGTCAGTCCTGGCAGCCCTGTGTGTGTGTGTGTGTGTGTGTGTGTGTGTGTGTGTGTGTGTGTGTGTGTGTGTGTGTGTGTGTGTGTGTGTGTGTGTGTGTGTGTGTGTGTGTGTGTGTGTGTGTGTGTGTGTGTGTGTGTGTGTGTGTGTGTGTCGGTGGTTGAGATTACATCAGGTGTTAAACACACTTCTGTATCCCAGTGTAAGAATATGTCAAGATAAATACACAACGCAGAGGACTAAAAGGTCAAGAGGACTAAAGGTCAAGAGGGAATTAACGATCAATGGAAATAGTTGTTATTCTGTAATGGGGAATTAATGATTAATGGGTCAGAGACACGGGAGGAATTTCAGTCCGGGACTCATAGCTACATCGAGCAAGTTCTCATTGGTCCAAATTGTCTATACATTCAGCTTGAAACGGGATACTTGGCATTTGGCCATTGGCCCAATTTTATTGCAAGCAATTCTAATTGGTCAACTACAGGCTAGGGTTGGGTTATAAATTACATCCTGTTCTCTTTGTTCTGTGGAGAGAATCACTGAGGACAGGGAAGAATGACCATCTACTTCCCAGCATAATAACAAAATAATATTTAACCTTTATTTAACTAGGCAAGTCAGTTAAGAACAAATTCTTATTTACAATGACAGCCTAATCTGGCAAACCCAAACGACTCTGGGCCAATTGTGTGCCGCCTTATGGGACTCCCTCTGTTGTGATACAGCCTGGAATCGAAACCAGGGACTGTAGTGACACCTCTTGCACTGAGATGCAATGCCTTAGACCACTGTGCCACTAGGGAGCCATATGAACTATGATTTGTTCTCTTTGAATAAACCTATTTTTCTCCCCCTGATTTGCTTCGTGGTCTGTGTTAACTGCTAACACCAGCCAAGTGGATGAGAAGCTGGAGGGGAGTCCCAGAGGCACCCTATTCCAGAGGTCGACCGATTATGATTTTTCAACACCAATACCGATACTGATTATTGGAGGACCAAAAAAGCCGATACAGATTAAAATCAGACAATTTTTTGTTGTTGTAATAATGACAATTACAACAATACTGAATGAACACTTATTTTAACTTAATATAATATATAAAAATATATATATTTAGCCTCAAATAAATAATGAAATATGTTCAATTTGGTTTAAATAATGCAAAAACAAAAAGTGTTGGAGAAGAAAGTAAAAGTGCAATATGTGCCATGTAAGAAAGCTAACGTTTAAGTTCCTTGCTCAGAACATGAGAACATATGAAAGCTGGTGGTTCCTTTTAACATGAGTCTTCAATATTCCCAGGTAAGAAGTTTTAGGTTGTAGTTATTATAGGAATTATAGGACTATTTCTCTCTATACGATTTGTATTTCATATACCTTTCACTATTGGATGTTCTTATAGACACTTTAGTATTGCCAGTGTAACAGTATAGCTTCCGTCCCTCTCCTCGCTCCTCCCTGGGCTCGAACCAGCAACACAACAGCCACCCTCGAAGCAGCGTTACCTATGCAGAGCAAGGAGGACAACCACTAAGTCTCAGAGCGAGTGATGTTTGAAACGCTATTAGCGCGCACCCCGCTAACTAGCTAGCCATTTCACATCGGTTACACCAGCATAATCTCGGGAGTTGATGGGCTTGAAGTCATAAACAGCTCAATGCTTGAAGCATTGCGAAAACCTGCTGGCAAACACATGAAAATGCTGTTTGAATGAATGCTTACGAGCCTGCTGGTGCCTACCAGCGCTCAGTCAGACTGCTCTATCAAATCATAGACTTAATTATAGCATAATAACACACAGAAATACGAGCCTTAGGTTATTAATATGGTCAAATGCGGAAACTATAATCTTGAAAACAAGACATTTATTCTTTCAGTGAAATACGGAACCGTTCCGTATTTTATCTAACGGGTGGCATCCATCAGTCTAAATATTCCTGTTACATTGCACAACCTTCAATGTTATGTCATAATTACGTAAAATTCTGGTACCGGTACCGAGTTAGTTGAGGTAATTTGTTCATGTAGGTAGGGGTAAAGTGACTATGCACAGATATTAAACAGCGAGTAGCAGCAGTGGAAAAACAAATGGGGGGGGGTCAATGAAAATAGTCTGGTGGCCATTTGACTAATTGTTCATCAGTCTAATGGCTTGGGGGGTTGAAGCTGTTAAGGCGCCTTTTGGTCCTAGACTTGGCGCTCCGGTACCGCTTGCCGTGCGGTATCAGAGAGAACAGTCTATGTCTTGGGTGACTGGAGTCTCTGACAATTTTATGGGCTTTCCTCTGACACCGCCTATTATATAGGTCCTGGATGGCAGGAAACTTGGCCCCAGTGATTTACTGGGCTGTACGTACTAGAGGTCGACCGATTATGATTTTCAACGTCGATTCCGATTATTGGAGGACCAAAAAAAAGCTGATACCGATTTAAAATCGGACAATTGTTTTTTATTATTTAAAAAAATATATATATATTTACGGTATATATTTCATATGAAATGGATGTTGCTTGTAATCCATGGCTTCTGGTTGGGATATGTGCGTACGGCCCCTGTGGGGACGACGTCATCGATGCACTTTTTGATGAAGACTGAGGTGTTGTACTCCTCAATGCCATTGGATGAATCCCGGAACATATTCCAGTCTGTGGTAGCAAAACTGTCCGGTAGCATCGGTCTGTGGGGGTAAATAGACTACATCTCCCTACTACACCGCACAGTTCAGGCTGGATCTGATGTATCTCTAGAGAAACTACATCTCCCTACTACATCGCACAGTTCAGGCTGGATCTGATGTAGCTCTAGAGAAACTACATCTCCCTACTACATCGCACAGTTCAGGCTGGATCTGATGTATCTTTAGAGAAACTACATCTCCCTACTACATCGCACAGTTCAGGCTGGATCTGATGTATCTCTAGAGAAACTACATCTCCCTACTACATCGCACAGTTCAGGCTGGATCTTATGTATCTTTAGAGAAACTACATCTCCCTACTACATTGTACAGTTCAGGCTGGATCTGATGTATCTTTAGAGAAACTACATCTCCCTACTACATCGCACAGTTCAGGCTGGATCTGATGTATCTTTAGAGAAACTACATCTCCCTACTACATCGTACAGTTCAGGCTGGATCTGATGTATCTCTAGAGAAACTACATCTCCCTACTACATCGTACAGTTCAGGCTGGATCTGATGTATCTCTAGAGAAACTACATCTCCCTACTACATCGCACAGTTCAGGCTGGATCTGATGTATCTCTAGAGAAACTACATCTCCCTACTACATTGTACAGTTCAGGCTGGATCTGATGTATCTTTAGAGAAACTACATCTCCCTACTACATCGCACAGTTCAGGCTGGATCTGATGTATCTTTAGAGAAACTACATCTCCCTACTACATCGTACAGTTCAGGCTGGATCTGATGTATCTCTAGAGAAACTACATCTCCCTACTACATCGCACAGTTCAGGCTGGATCTGATGTATCTTTAGAGAAACTACATCTCCCTACTACATCGCACAGTTCAGGCTGGATCTGATGTATCTTTAGAGAAACTACATCTCCCTACTACATCGCACAGTTCAGGCTGGATCTGATGTATCTCTAGAGAAACTACATCTCCCTACTACATCGCACAGTTCAGGCTGGATCTGATGTATCTCTAGAGAAACTACATCTCCCTACTACATCGTACAGTTCAGGCTGGATCTGATGTATCTCTAGAGAAACTGTGCGATGTGGCATTGAGCTCATAGAACAATTATAATAAAATGGAATTCAAATCATTGAACCAATGTTGGTCAGGTCGCAGTTGCAAATGAGAACTTGTTCTCAACTAGCCTACCTGGTTAAATAAAGGTGAAATAAAATAAATAAAAAAATTTGTTGTTTTTTAAAATAAAATAACTGAAATGTCGGTTAATTGCTTAGCACTAGCATTCAGCACTAGCGTTCAGCACTAGAATTCAGCACTAGCGTTCAGCACTAGCATTCAGCACTAGCAGTCAGCACTAGCATTCAGCACTAGCGTTCAGCACTAGCGTTCAGCACTAGCATTCAGCACTAGCGTTCAGCACTAGCATTCAGCACTAGCGTTCAGCACTAGCATTCAGCACTAGCGTTCAGCACTAGCGTTCAGCACTAGCATTCAGCACTAGCATTCAGCACTAGCGTTCGCGTGTGTCCCCACTCTACGCCGGCCCTTTTAAGAGCGGTGTCAAAGGAGACAAGCAGACAGCGGCTCCACTCACTCAATGTTGAGCTCCATCGATTTGTGAACCAAATGACACCCTAATTCCCTATTTAGTGCACTACTGTTGCCCCACGGGCCCTGGTCAAAATAAGTGCACTACATAGGGAATAGGGTGTCATTTGGGATGCATCCCACCGTGCACAGCGGCCAAATGCCCAGTAGTAGCCTGTATTATCGACACGACACATGACTAACCCCTCCCCCTCTATCTAATAGACCTCCATCTCCAGTCGTTCTGTGTGCTGTGTTGTCACGGTAACGGCTTGGTGACAGGCCCTCGGTGGGCGTGAGGGATGAGCCGTGGGGGTAATGACCGAGTTTCTATCTGCAGGAGAGAGGGAGAGGAGAGGATGAGACAAGGGGATGGACGCTGTCTGTTGGAAGAAGGGGATTGTGGGAAGGCGAGAACCCTTGCTTGCGGAGTGGTAGAAAAAGCTCAACTCGGCGATACTTTATGCAAATTTTCAACCGGCCACCGCTGCTGTTAACCAATCGGGTGAGGAGCAGATGTTTGCGCCTGTCGTTTAGTTCTGGGCAAGCACAACCAAGACAACCAATCATCGCTGCTTTTCAAACTCTATATGATGTTGCTTTGCTAGAATACAGAGGCAAAATCGGAAGGTCAATGTTGTGCAAATGACTCTCCCCCCCCCAGCATCTCTGCAATCCTCCTCCAGGCCACTGACCTTCTGATTTTGTCTCTGTTTTCTAAAATCATCCGCCGCAAATAAACCAGGTAGAATTAAAACTCTTATTTTCCTTTTTTTCGCATGTTTAATTAGTATTGACAGCTGCTTATTTTTCATGTACTGTACCGTATCTAGAATACCAGGATTGGGTTCGCACTAAACAATTTAACGTCAGAAAAATAATATAGAACACCTGTATGATCTACTAGTATCAGGTAAAATTTGAGAACATATCGCTAGCTCAACAATATGCAAACAATGTGAGTTTAGGATGTGCATCGGTCCACTGTTCCAACTGTTTTTAAAACACGAGTTCATTGTTTTTCCTGCCCCCCCCAAACCGATCCAAATGTAGCATGGCGTCGGCAGGAAATCGATTCGCAAATGTTACGAATCGCCGGTTTGCTAAAATGTTTTGCTAAAATTACTTTCTTTCTACCATCGTGAAAATGCCTCATCCTTTTGTGAAGACTGTGTCAGTGTTAAACGAAGCATGTATATCAACAACTCAACACACGTGTTGAACAACCCCAGTAGTCTAGTCCAGTGGTTCCCACGTTTATTTTTTTTTATAGTCCCGTACCCCTTCCTACATTTATTAAACATCAGAATGAGTGTGAGTTTTTGTCACAACCCGGCTCGTGGGAAGTGACAAAGAACTCTTATAGGACCAGGACACAGACAATAATATAATAAATAATCAATCATTTTGTTCTTTATTTAGTCATCTTACATATTAAACCTTATTTGTTCATCAAAATTTGTGAATAACTCACCACAGGTTAATGAGAAGGGTGTGCTTGAAATGATGCACATAACTCTGACATGTTGGGTTGTATTGGAGAGAGTCTCAGTCTTAAATCATTTTCCACACACAGTCTGTGCCTGTATTTAGTTTTCATGCTAGTGATGGCCCAAGAATCCACTCTCACATAGGTACGTGGTTGCAAAGGGCATCAGTGTCTTAACAGAGTGATTTGCCAAGGCAGGATACTCTGAACGCAGCCCTATCCAGAAATCTGGCAGTGGCTTCTGAATAAATTCAATTTTCACAGAACCGCTTGTTGCAATTTCAACGAGGCTCTCTTGTTCAGATATCGGCAAGTGGACTGGAGGCAGGGCATGAAAGGGATAACGAATCCAGTTGTTTTTGTCGTCCGTTTCGGGACAGTACCTGCGTAATTGCGCACACAGCTCACATAGCTGCTCCTCTATATCACATTTGACGTTGTCCTTGAGTTCATGTGCACACAAAAAAAAATATCATACAATGATGGAAACGTAGTGGGAACACACGCCCTGTGTTGTTGTCCTTGTTAATGCAGACAGAGAAGAGCTCCAGCTTCTGAATCATAGACTCAATTCTGTCCCGCGCATTGAATATAGTTGCGGAGAGTCTCTAGGATTACAGATTGAGATCATTCAAGGTGAGAAAAAACATCACCAAGATAGATAGAATGGTCGTGTGAGAAACTCGTCATCATGCAAGCCATCAGACACGTGGTAATTATTGTCAGTAAAGTAAACTTTAAGTTCGTCTCTCATTTAAAAAAAGCTAAATGTGTCAATACTTTGCCCCTTGATAACCAGCGCATTTCTGTATGTTGTAAAAGCGTTACATGGTCGTTGCCCATATCATTGCATAGTGCAGAAAATACACGAGAGGTCAGGGGCTTTAGTGGCATCACTGTAGTGTCAGAAATGTCTTTCAAGCTGTCAGGCATTCCCCTGGCAGCAAGAGCCTCTCGGTGGATGCTGCAGTGTACCCAAGAGCCTCTCGGTGGATGCTGCAGTGTACCCAAGAGCCTCTCGGTGGATGCTGCAGTGTACCCAAGAGCCTCTCGGTGGATGCTGCGGTTACCCAAGAGCCTCTCGGTGGATGCTGCAGTGAACCCAAGAGCCTCTCGGTGGATGCTGCAGCCTCTCGGTGGATGTGCCCAAGAGCCTCTCGGTGGATGCAGTGCAGCCTCTCGGTGGATGCTGCCCAAGAGCCTCTCGGTGGATGCTGCGGTGGAGTGTGCCCGGTGGAAGAGCCTCTCGGTGGATGCGGTGGATGCTGCAGTGTACCCAAGAGCCTCTCGGTGGATGCTGCTGCAGTGTACCCAAGAGCCTCTCGGTGGATGCTGCAGTGTACCCAAGAGCCTCTCGGTGGATGCTGCAGTTACCCAAGAGCCTCTCGGTGGATGCTGCAGTGTACCCAAGAGCCTCTCGGTGGATGCTGCAGTGTACCCAAGAGCCTCTTGGTGGATGCTGCCGTTTACCCAAGAGCCTCTCGGTGGATGCTGCAGTGTACCCAAGAGCCTCTCGGTGGATGCTGCAGTGAACCCAAGTGGTGTCGGGAGCAACTGCTTGCACGCGCGTTACCACTCCACTCTGTCTCCCTGTCATGGCTTTTACACCATCAGTACAGATACCAACACATCTTGACCACCAAAGTCCATTTGATGTCACAAAGCTGTTCAGTACTAGATATCCTCTCCTGTTGTCCTGGTTTCCAGTCGTTTGCAGAAGAGGATGTCTTCCTTAATTGACCGTAAACGTAAACAGACATGTACCAGGAGCTACAGCTGTCAAGCATATAATTCACTGGCTTGTATGCAAATCGGTAATTGTTTCAAAACATCTCCTGCCATGTCACTGATGCGTTGTGAAACAGTGCTGTTTGATGAATATATTGTCTGTGTAGTTTTTTTTGGGGGGGGGCCTTTTCCCCCAGCATTTTCCCAGCCATTTCCTCGGCAGCAGGAAGAATGAAGAACTTCACAATCGTGTGGGGCTTTCCTGTCCAAGCCACTTGGTAGCTCACCATATACGATCCTTCTAGCACCTTCTTATTCATGGAATCTGTTGATTTTATACCTTAACTACTCAAAGAGTCTTAATTCTCGCTCAAACTCCATGTGGCTTATTTTTTTCAAATGGGCATGTTTTGTTTCTAAATGTCTGCGCAAGAGTGAAGGTTTCATCGAGTTGTGAGATAGGACTTTTGCACATACGCTACGTACCTTCACTTAGAAATGTCCTTGTTTTTGAAAGAAAATCACTTATTTTTTTTTCATTTTAAAATAACATCAACTTGATCAGAAATGCACTGTAGACATTGTGCATGGTATCCCATCGATTCGTTCCTCTAATCTGCGTTGTGTGGGATGGGGGGTCGGAGAAGAACAGTTTGTTCACCCATTCTTGATGTTGTTTCACCCTCCAGGCCACGATAATGGACCCATAACGTATCGTCATGTGTGGCTCTGTACCAAATATAGTCTGCCTCAAAACCATCTGAGTCATGAGTCTCCTCTCTTGTGTTCCGCAGCACTACTGTGTGTGTGTGTGTGTGTGTGTGTGTGTGTGTGTGTGTGTGTGTGTGTGTGTGTGTGTGTGTGTGTGTGTGTGTGTGTGTGTTTTGTTTTGTTTTGTTTTGTTTTGCTCTACGCTGCCAGATGAGACGGAGGTTTATTTTGACCCATAATTCCAGGTTCCAAAACCAGAGATCTCTGGAGCACCGGGATAGAGGGAGGTGTAAATGCCCTGCTTACACACACACACACACACACACACACACACACACACACCTAGTCAGAGACAGACACACACACACCTAGTCAGAGACAGACACACACACACACCTAGTCAGACACACACACACACACACACACACACACACACACACACACACACACACACACACACACACACACACACACACACACACACACACACCTAGTCAGAGACAGACACACACACACACACACCTAGTCAGAGACAGACACACACACACACACACACACACCTAGTCAGAGACGGACACACACACACACACACCTAGTCAGAGACGGACACACACACACACACACACACACACACACACACACACCTAGTCAGAGACAGACACACACACACACCTAGTCAGAGACAGACACACACACACACACCTAGTCAGAGACAGACACACACACACACACACACAGTCAGAGACAGACACACACACACACACACACAGTCAGAGACAGACACACACACACACACACACACACACACACACACACACACACACACCTAGTCAGAGACAGACACACACACACACACACCTAGTCAGAGACAGACACACACACAAACAACACACACACACACACACCTAGTCAGAGACAGACACACACACACACACACACCTAGTCAGAGACAGACACACACACACACACACACACACACACACACACACACACACACACACCTAGTCAGAGACAGACAGACAGACACACACACCTAGTCAGAGACAGACGACACACACACCTAGTCACACACACACACACACACACACACACACACACCTAGTCAGAGACAGACACACACACACACACACCTAGTCAGAGACAGACACACACACACCTAGTCAGAGACAGACACACACACACACACACACACACACACCTAGTCAGATACAGACACACACACACACACACACACACACACACACACACACCTAGTCAGATACAGACACACACACACACACACACACACACACACACACACCTAGTCAGATACAGACACACACACACACCTAGTCAGATACAGACACACACACACACCTAGTCAGATACAGACACACACACACACCTAGTCAGAGACAGACACACACACACACCTAGTCAGAGACAGACACACACACCTAGTCAGCAGGGTAGCAGGGTAGCCTAGTGGTTAGAGTGGAGGGGCGGCAGGGTAGCCTAGTGGTTAGAGTGGAAGGGCGGCAGGGTAGCCTAGTGGTTAGAGTGGAGGGGCGGCAGGGTAGCCTAGTGGTTAGAGTGGAGGGGCGGCAGGGTAGCCTAGTGGTTAGAGTGGAGGGGTGGCAGGGTAGCCTAGTGGTTAGAGTGGAGGGGCGGCAGGGTAGCCTAGTGGTTAGAGTGGAGGGGCGGCAGGGTAGCCTAGTGGTTAGAGTGGAGGGCGGCAGGGTAGCCTAGTGGTTAGAGTGGAGGGGCGGCAGGGTAGCCTAGTGGTTAGAGTGGAGGGGCGGCAGGGTAGCCTAGTGGTTAGAGTGGAGGGGAGGCAGGGTAGCCTAGTGGTTAGAGTGGAGGGGCGGCAGGGTAGCCTAGTGGTTAGAGTGGAGGGGCGGCAGGGTAGCCTAGTGGTTAGAGTGGAGGGGAGGCAGGGTAGCCTAGTGGTTAGAGTGGAGGGGCGGCAGGGTAGCCTAGTGGTTAGAGTGGAGGGCGGCAGGGTAGCCTAGTGGTTAGAGTGGAGGGCGGCAGGGTAGCCTAGTGGTTAGAGTGGAGGGCGGCAGGGTAGCCTAGTGGTTAGAGTGGAGGGGCGGCAGGGTAGCCTAGTGGTTAGAGTGGAGGGCGGCAGGGTAGCCTAGTGGTTAGAGTGGAGGGGCGGCAGGGTAGCCTAGTGGTTAGAGTGGAAGGGCGGCAGGGTAGCCTAGTGGTTAGAGTGGAGGGCGGCAGGGTAGCCTAGTGGTTAGAGTGGAGGGGCGGCAGGGTAGCCTAGTGGTTAGAGTGGAGGGCGGCAGGGTAGCCTAGTGGTTAGAGTGGAGGGGCGGCAGGGTAGCCTAGTGGTTAGAGTGGAGGGGCGGCAGGGTAGCCTAGTGGTTAGAGTGGAGGGGCGGCAGGGTAGCCTAGTGGTTAGAGTGGAGGGGCGGCAGGGTAGCCTAGTGGTTAGAGTGGAGGGGCGGCAGGGTAGCCTAGTGGTTAGAGTGGAGGGGCGGCAGGGTAGCCTAGTGGTTAGAGTGGAGGGGCGGCAGGGTAGCCTAGTGGTTAGAGTGGAGGGGCGGCAGGGTAGCCTAGTGGTTAGAGTGGAGGGCGGCAGGGTAGCCTAGTGGTTAGAGTGGAGGGGCGGCAGGGTAGCCTAGTGGTTAGAGTGGAGGGGCGGCAGGGTAGCCTAGTGGTTAGAGTGGAGGGGCGGCAGGGTAGCCTAGTGGTTAGAGTGGAGGGGCGGCAGGGTAGCCTAGTGGTTAGAGTGGAGGGCGGCAGGGTAGCCTAGTGGTTAGAGTGGAGGGCGGCAGGGTAGCCTAGTGGTTAGAGTGGAGGGCGGCAGGGTAGCCTAGTGGTTAGAGTGGAGGGGCGGCAGGGTAGCCTAGTGGTTAGAGTGGAGGGGCGGCAGGGTAGCCTAGTGGTTAGAGTGGAGGGGCGGCAGGGTAGCCTAGTGGTTAGAGTGGAGGGGCGGCAGGGTAGCCTAGTGGTTAGAGTGGAGGGGCGGCAGGGTAGCCTAGTGGTTAGAGTGGAGGGGCGGCAGGGTAGCCTAGTGGTTAGAGTGGAGGGGCGGCAGGGTAGCCTAGTGGTTAGAGTGGAGGGGCGGCAGGGTAGCCTAGTGGTTAGAGTGGAGGGGCGGCAGGGTAGCCTAGTGGTTAGAGTGGAGGGGCGGCAGGGTAGTCTAGTGATTAGAGCGTTGGACTAGTAACCGGAAGGTTGCAAGTTCAAATCCCCGAGCTGACAAGGTACAAATCTGTCGTTCTGCCCCTGAACAAGGCAGTTAACCCACTGTTCCTAGGCCGTCATTGAAAATAAGAATTTGTTCTTAATTAACTGACTTGCCTAGTTAAATAAAGGTTTAAAAAAATATGACCAATAGCGATAACACACATTTTCCTTGGCCAAAAAACCCAATACTGATTATTAAAAACTTTAGCTGCCTTTTTTTAAAGTTAAGCGTTCTAGTACAGTAAAATAGTTAACACACACCCATGGACACAGTGGTCTAAGGCACTGCATCTCAGTGCTAGAGGCGTCACTACAGACCCTGGTTCGAATCCAGGCTGTATCACAGTGGTCTAAGGCACTGCATCTCAGTGCTCGAGGCGTCACTACAGACCCTGGTTCGAATCCAGGCTGTATCACAGTGGTCTAAGGCACTGCATCTCAGTGCTAGAGGCGTCACTACAGACCCTGGTTAGATTCCAGGCTGTATCACAGTGGTCTAAGGCATTGCATCTCAGTGCTAGAGGCATCACTACAGACACCCTGGTTGGAATCCAGGCTGTATCACAGTGGTCTAAGGCACTGCATCTCAGTGCTCGAGGCATCACTACAGACCCTGGTTCGAATCCAGGCTGTATCACAACCGTCCCATAGGACGCTGCACAATTGGCCCAGCACCGTCCGGCTTTTGGCCCGGTGTAGGCCGTCATTGTAAAATAAGAATTTGTTCTTAACTGACTTGCCCAGTTAAATAAAATAAAACATATTTTAAATATACTGTCTAGGTAAAGGTATACATATACATCAAGATTGTGTGTGTGTGTTTAGTCTAGATGTATGACGAGCCCCCACCGCTGCAGAAAACATTCCTAGGGGAAACACTGGATAAATAACAGGCCAATTTGCATTTAACAGCTGAAGACTGTACTTGCTGTTCTTGCTCTTGGTTGTATAATCCAGATCACTCCCTTAAAAAAAAAAAAAATGATACCCACTTCCTGTTATGGTTTGTATTTGTCTCTGAGGTCACTGAACAGGACTTGTTTTCCAGTTAGGATCCTGACACGGGTGGTTTGGTTTTATTGACCAAAAACTCAGATCAAATCACCATGCTGTTCTGACAAGCGAGAGCTCCAATATGGATAAATAGTCTTAATATCTCTATTTTTACAGCCATTTATTTACAGAATGTAGGTTTAATTTCATTGGCGGTTTGGGTTTATTTTTGGTAATCTAGTCAAACTGCACGACTTCACTTAATTCTAACCAGGCAGTATAAATCAAATGCTCAGCCTATATTTAGATCACAATGCTGTTTGACAAGTGAAAGCTAGAAGTGAGCAATACAATGATGACACCTCTGCTCTGAAGAGACGAGCAAGAAGTGCTGTGCAACTCCTACATTTTTACAGTTGAAAATCAAAACTGTTAAAAGCCATTCAGCCAACGGACGGATTTTGGGCTGTTAGTCTTCTTATAATAGCGCACTGTTCCTTTCTCTAACGGAACCCTGTTCTCTAATACACACACACACACACCAAACAACAAGTATGTGTGTGTGTGTGTGTGTGGTTTGAGCAGGACGGGAGACCAGTCCAGCAGCTTGTGCAAGACAAGTTGTACAATATGTGCGATACATGCAAAGACACACACACACACACAGCTCCAGCCCAGTGAATGTTCTTGATTTCAGTCTCGTCTGTTTACTTTGTGAGAACCTAACCCCCAGTCCTGTCTTATCGGTACTTCAGTTTATTAAAAACACACACACACACACACACACACACACACACACACACACACACACACACAGCCTTGTAGCTATTGGGAGGCGAGAGAAGCTGGCTGACTTCCTATTGGATCAACAGATGTGGAGGCACATGACTGGGGTTGAGATGAGGTAATCACATGACTGGGGTTGAGATGAGGTAATCACATGACTGGGGTTGAGATGAGGTAATCACATGACTGGGGTTGAGATGAGGTAATCATATGACTGGGGTTGAGATGAGGTAATCATATGACTGGGGTTGAGATGAGGTAATCACATGACTGGGGTTGAGATGAGGTAATCACATGACTGGGGTTGAGATGAGGTAATCACATGACTGGGGTTGAGATGAGGTAATCACATGACTGGGGTTGAGATGAGGTAATCACATGACTGGGGTTGAGATGAGGTAATCACATGACTGGGGTTGAGATGAGGTAATCACATGACTGGGGTTGAGATGAGGTAATCACATGACTGGGGTTGAGATGAGGTAATCACATGACTGGGGTTGAGATGAGGTAATCACATGACTGGGGTTGAGATGAGGTAATCACATGACTGGGGTTGAGATGAGGTAATCACATGACTGGGGTTGAGATGAGGTAATCACATGACTGGGGTTGAGATGAGGTAATCACATGACTGGGGTTGAGATGAGGTAATCACATGACTGGGGTTGAGATGAGGTAATCACATGACTGGGGTTGAGATGAGGTAATCACATGACTGGGGTTGAGATGAGGTAATCACATGACTGGGGTTGAGATGAGGTAATCACATGACTGGGGTTGAGATGAGGTAATCACATGACTGGGGTTGAGATGAGGTAATCACATGACTGGGGTTGAGATGAGGTAATCACATGACTGGGGTTGAGATGAGGTAATCACATGACTGGGGTTGAGATGAGGTAATCACATGACTGGGGTTGAGATGAGGTAATCACATGACTGGGGTTGAGATGAGGTAATCACATGACTGGGGTTGAGATGAGGTAATCACATGACTGGGGTTGAGATGAGGTAATCACATGACTGGGGTTGAGATGAGGTAATCACATGACTGGGGTTGAGATGAGGTAATCACATGACTGGGGTTGAGATGAGGTAATCACATGACTGGGGTTGAGATGAGGTAATCACATGACTGGGGTTGAGATGAGGTAATCACATGACTGGGGTTGAGATGAGGTAATCACATGACTGGGGTTGAGATGAGGTAATCACATGACTGGGGTTGAGATGAGGTAATCACATGACTGGGGTTGAGATGAGGTAATCACATGACTGGGGTTGAGATGAGGTAATCACATGACTGGGGTTGAGATGAGGTAATCACATGACTGGGGTTGAGATGAGGTAATCACATGACTGGGGTTGAGATGAGGTAATCACATGACTGGGGTTGAGATGAGGTAATCACATGACTGGGGTTGAGATGAGGTAATCACATGACTGGGGTTGAGATGAGGTAATCACATGACTGGGGTTGAGATGAGGTAATCACATGACTGGGGTTGAGATGAGGTAATCACATGACTGGGGTTGAGATGAGGTAATCACATGACTGGGGTTGAGATGAGGTAATCACATGACTGGGGTTGAGATGAGGTAATCACATGACTGGGGTTGAGATGAGGTAATCACATGACTGGGGTTGAGATGAGGTAATCACATGACTGGGGTTGAGATGAGGTAATCACATGACTGGGGTTGAGATGAGGTAATCACATGACTGGGGTTGAGATGAGGTAATCACATGACTGGGGTTGAGATGAGGTAATCACATGACTGGGGTTGAGATGAGGTAATCACATGACTGGGGTTGAGATGAGGTAATCACATGACTGGGGTTGAGATGAGGTAATCACATGACTGGGGTTGAGATGAGGTAATCACATGACTGGGGTTGAGATGAGGTAATCACATGACTGGGGTTGAGATGAGGTAATCACATGACTGGGGTTGAGATGAGGTAATCACATGACTGGGGTTGAGATGAGGTAATCACATGACTGGGGTTGAGATGAGGTAATCACATGACTGGGGTTGAGATGAGGTAATCACATGACTGGGGTTGAGATGAGGTAATCACATGACTGGGGTTGAGATGAGGTAATCACATGACTGGGGTTGAGATGAGGTAATCACATGACTGGGGTTGAGATGAGGTAATCACATGACTGGGGTTGAGATGAGGTAATCACATGACTGGGGGGGTTGAGATGAGGTAATCACATGACTGGGGTTGAGATGAGGTAATCACATGACTGGGGTTGAGATGAGGTAATCACATGACTGGGGTTGAGATGAGGTAATCACATGACTGGGGTTGAGATGAGGTAATCACATGACTGGGGTTGAGATGAGGTAATCACATGACTGGGGTTGAGATGAGGTAATCATATGACTGGGGTTGAGATGAGGTAATCACATGACTGGGGTTGAGATGAGGTAATCACATGACTGGGGTTGAGATGAGGTAATCACATGACTGGGGTTGAGATGAGGTAATCACATGACTGGGGTTGAGATGAGGTAATCATATGACTGGGGTTGAGATGAGGTAATCATATGACTGGGGTTGAGATGAGGTAATCATATGACTGGGGTTGAGATGAGGTAATCATATGACTGGGGTTGAGATGAGGTAATCATATGACTGGGGTTGAGATGAGGTAATCATATGACTGGGGTTGAGATGAGGTAATCATATGACTGGGGTTGAGATGAGGTAATCATATGACTGGGGTTGAGATGAGGTAATCATATGACTGGGGTTGAGATGAGGTAATCATATGACTGGGGTTGAGATGAGGTAATCATATGACTGGGGTTGAGATGAGGTAATCATATGACTGGGGTTGAGATGAGGTAATCATATGACTGGGGTTGAGATGAGGTAATCATATGACTGGGGTTGAGATGAGGTAATCATATGACTGGGGTTGAGATGAGGTAATCATATGACTGGGGTTGAGATGAGGTAATCATATGACTGGGGTTGAGATGAGGTAATCATATGACTGGGGTTGAGATGAGGTAATCATATGACTGGGGTTGAGATGAGGTAATCATATGACTGGGGTTGAGATGAGGTAATCATATGACTGGGGTTGAGATGAGGTAATCATATGACTGGGGTTGAGATGAGGTAATCATATGACTGGGGTTGAGATGAGGTAATCATATGACTGGGGTTGAGATGAGGTAATCACATGACTGGGGTTGAGATGAGGTAATCACATGACTGGGGTTGAGATGAGGTAATCACATGACTGGGGTTGAGATGAGGTAATCACATGACTGGGGTTGAGATGAGGTAATCATATGACTGGGGTTGAGATGAGGTAATCACATGACTGGGGTTGAGATGAGGTAATCACATGACTGGGGTTGAGATGAGGTAATCACATGACTGGGGTTGAGATGAGGTAATCACATGACTGGGGTTGAGATGAGGTAATCATATGACTGGGGTTGAGATGAGGTAATCATATGACTGGGGTTGAGATGAGGTAATCATATGACTGGGGTTGAGATGAGGTAATCATATGACTGGGGTTGAGATGAGGTAATCATATGACTGTTATCTTCTCTGAAAGCCACTGCTGCGGAGCAACACTGGGACTGGCAACGAGAGGTCTGTGTGCTGTTTTACCATGTAGTCTGTAGTAGGGCCGACCCCATGTAGTCTGTAGTAGGACCGACCCCATGTAGTCTGTAGTAGGGCCGACCCCATGTAGTCTGTAGTAGGACCGACCCCATGTAGTCTGTAGTAGGACCGACCCCATGTAGTCTGTAGTAGGACCGACCCCATGTAGTCTGTAGTAGGGCCGACCCCATGTAGTCTGTAGTAGGGCCGACCCCATGTAGTCTGTAGTAGGGCCGACCCCATTTAGTCTGTAGTAGGGCTGACCCCATTTAGTCTGAAGTAGGGCCGACCATTTCGTCTGTAGTAGGGCCGACCATGTAGTAGGGCTGACCCCATGTAGTCTGTAGTAGGACCGACCCCATGTAGTCTGTAGTAGGACCGACCCCATGTAGTCTGTAGTAGGGCCGACCCCATTTAGTCTGTAGTAGGGCCGACCCCATTTAGTCCACTGGTCTGTCTGTAGTAGGGCTGACCCCATGTAGTCTGTAGTAGGGCCGACCCCATGTAGTCTGTAGTGGGGCCGACCCCATGTAGTCTGTAGTAGGGCCGACCCCATGTAGTCTGTAGTAGGGCCGACCCCATGTAGTCTGTAGTAGGGCCGACCCCATGTAGTCTGTAGTAGGGCTGACCCCATTTAGTCTGGAGTAGGGCCGACCATTTCGTCTGTAGTAGGGCCGACCATGTAGTAGGGCTGACCCCATGTAGTCTGTAGTAGGGCCGACCCCATTTAGTCTGTAGTAGGGCTGACCCCATTTAGTCTGTAGTAGGGAACACCCCATTTAGTCCACTGGTCTGTATGTAGTAGGGCTGACCCCATTTAGTCTGTAGTAGGGTTGACCCCATTTAGTCTGTAGTTGGGCTGACCCCATGTAGTCTGTAGTAGGGCTGACCCCATTTAGTCTGTAGTAGGGCCGACCCCATGTAGTCTGTAGTAGGACCGACCCCATGTAGTCTGTAGTAGGGCCGACCCCATTTAGTCTGTAGTAGGGCTGACCCCATTTAGTCTGTAGTTGGGCTGACCCCATTTAGTCTGTAGTTGGGCTGACCCCATTTAGTCTGTAGTAGGGCTGACCCCATTTAGTCTGTAGTAGGGCCGACCCCATTTAGTCTGTAGTAGGGCTGACCCCATTTAGTCTGTAGTAGGGCCGACCCCATTTAGTCCACTGGTCTGTATGTAGTAGGGTTGACCCCATTTAGTCTGTAGTAGGGTTGACCCCATTTAGTCTGTAGTAGGGCTGACCCCATGTAGTCTGTAGTAGGGCTGACCCCATGTAGTCTGTAGTAGGGCGGACCCAATTTAGTCTGTAGTAGGGCCGACCCCATTTAGTCTGTAGTAGGGCCGACCCCATTTAGTCTGTAGTAGGGCGGACCCCATTTAGTCCACTGGTCTGTATGTTATGTGTATTTGTGGTTCGGTTGGTATAACAATTTAATCTAATACTGCTGTGTAGCCCACCTGCCTGTACGTACGCTGGTCTGTCAGTTTTGTGTTTCCCAAGTTAATGGTGGAGGTTAGCATTTAAGGAGGTTACCAAGTTAATGGTGGGGGTTAGCATTTGAGGAGGGTACCTTGTCTACTGGCACAGTTAGCAGCTGACCCTAGGATAACCTCTAGTACTTCTAGAATGCTGCTGATCCTAGAATAACCTCCCAGTACTTCTAGAATGCTGCTGACCCTAGAATAACCTCCCAGTACTTCTAGAATGCTGCTGACCCTAGAATAACCTCCCAGTACTTCTAGAATGCTGCTGACCCTAGAATAACCTCCCAGTACTTCTAGAATGCTGCTGACCCTAGAATAACCTCCCAGTACTTCTAGAATGCTGCTGACCCTAGAATAACCTCCCAGTACTTCTAGAATGCTGCTGACCCTAGAATAACCTCCCAGTACTTCTAGAATGCTGCTGACCCTAGAATAAAAAATAACCCCCCCCCCCCCTCCCCCTCCCCCCATCCATCCAAGCCACCCCTCCCACCAACCTTCCAAGCCCCCCTCCTACCAACCATCCAAGACCCCCTCCCACCAACCATCCAAGCCCCCCTCCCACCAACCATCCAAGCCCCCCGGAAAACCGCCCCTCAACCAGCCATTAAATTCTACGTCTTAAATTCTAATAACTCATGCTTATGTTGGTACTACTCTGAGTCTACAAGGCCTTCTGTCTCTCTCTCTGTCTCTGTCTCTGGGGAGACATGACTGGCTTATTAGATTTAACGGGCACAACGCCTTTTTAATTACCAACGCCAACGAATTAAACCTTCAATCATCATCTCCCTGATCTGAGAATTAGCCTAGTGGGATAGAAAATACAACTCCCACAGATCTGAGAGCTGCAGGCAGGCAAGTTGTAGTGAATAGGAAGAGAGGAAAAGTTAAGTGTTTCAGAGTAAGAGTGCTGATCTAATCAAATCAAATTGTATTTGTCACATACACATGGTTAGCAGATGTTAATGCGAGTGTAGCGAAATGCTTGTGCTTCAAGTTCCGACAATGCAGTGATAACCAACAAGTAATCTAACTAACAATTCCAAAGTAGGGCTGATCTAGGGTCAGTTTGGCCTTTTAGATTATAATGAATAAGAGAATATATATATACACACACACACACACACACACACACACACACACACACACAGTGCCCTCCGCTAATATTGGCACCTTGGTAAATATGAGCAAAACAGGCTGTGAACTTTTCTTTGCTGTTTATCCTCTTGGTGTTTCATTTTAAAATATTCACAAAAATCAAACCTCAATATTTTTCTCCGAGACATGCGTGCCACAGTTATTGGCACCCCTCGGGAATTCTTATGAAGTATATCCCATTTCATATCTGAGTGATTAGGAACCCTTTGGTGAGCCATAACTTCCTGTTTCACTGGGGTATAAATACGAGGTGACACACAGGCCAAGTTACACACATTCATCACTATGGGAACGACCTGACAAAACACTAATGATGTGTGACAGAAGGTTGTTGAGCTGCACAAAAATCAGGAAATGGCGATAAGAAAATATCTCAACGGTTGGAAATGGTCATTTCCTCGATCGGGGCAATAATTAAAGAAGTTAAACTGGAGATGTTAACGATCGGCCTGGAAGAGGACGTGGGTCTATATTGACCCCACGCACAGTGAGGAGGATGGACGAGTGGACAAAAACATCATAGTTGGGTCTTTGGGGGTCAAAGTGTTAAACTACGAGGATCAGACGCCACCGACACTAACCACAAGTTGCCCACGCTTGGATTGCGTCCTACCTGACAGGTCGCTCCTACCAGGTGGCGTGGCGAGAATCTGTCTCCTCACCACGCGCTCTCACCACTGGTGTCCCCCAGGGCTCTGTTCTAGGCCCTCTCCTATTCTCGCTATACACCAAGTCACTTGGTAGGGTTGCCATGAAATAAAATAAGTCTTTGCTGTCATCAAACAGTTAACCCGAAACGTTACTGGAACTTTCAATGGGACCGGTTTCTACGCTCAGATGAGACTAAAATAAGAGCTTTTTGGCGCAGGCAGAAGGACAGCCATGCAGAAAAGTACCTCGTCCCCACTGTGAAGTAATGGTGGAGGAGCTTTGATGTTATGGGCCTGTTTTTGTTTTTTCTTCTTCCAAAAGGTTCTGGACAACTTGTTAGGATACATGTTATCATGGGGCGGCAGGGTGGCCTAGTGGTTAGAGTGTAGAGGAGGTGGCCTAGTGGTTAGAGTGGAGAGGTGGCAGGGTAGCCTAGTGGTTAGAGTGTAGAGGAGGTGGCCTAGTGGTTAGAGTGTAGAGGAGGCAGCATAGCCTAGTGGTTAGAGTGTAGAGGTGGCAGGGTAGCCTAGTGGTTAGAGTGTAGAGGTTGCAGCGTAGCCTAGTGGTTAGAGTGGAGAGGTGGCAGCGTAGCCTAGTGGTTAGAGTGTAGAGGTGGCAGGGTAGCCTAGTGGTTAGAGTGTAGAGGAGGTGGCCTAGTGGTTAGAGTGGAGAGGTGGCAGCGTAGCCTAGTGGTTTGAGTGGAGGGGCGGCAGGGTGGCCTAGTGGTTAGAGTGTAGAGGTGGCAGCGTAGCCTAGTGGTTAGAGTGTAGAGGTGGTTAGAGTGTAGAGGTGGCAGCGTAGCCTAGTGGTTAGAGTGTAGAGGTGGCAGCATAGCCTAGTGGTTAGAGTGTAGAGGTGGCAGGGTAGCCTAGTGGTTAGAGTGTAGAGGTGGCCTAGTGGTTAGAGTGTAGAGGTGGCAGCGTAGCCTAGTGGTTAGAGTGGAGGGGCAGCAGGGTAGCCTAGTGGTTAGAGTGGAGGGGCGGCAGGGTAGCCTAGTGGTTAGAGTGGAGGGGCGGCAGCGTAGCCTAGTGGTTAGAGTGGAGGGGCGGCAGGGTAGCCTAGTGGTTAGAGTGGAGGGGCGGCAGGGTAGCCTAGTGGTTAGAGTGGAGGGGCGGCAGGGTAGCCTAGTGGTTAGAGTGGAGGGGCGGCAGGGTAGCCTAGTGATTAGAGCGTTGGACTAGTAACCGGAAGGTTGCGAGTTCAAACCCCCGAGCTGACAAGGTACAAATCTGTCGTTCTGCCCCTGAACAGGCAGTTAACCCACTGTTCCTAGGCCGTCATTGAAAATAAGAATATGTTCTTAACTGACTTGCCTGGTTAAATAAAGGTAAAAAAACATTTTTAAAAAAATCATGGACTCTTATCAAATACCAGCAGATATTAAATCAAAACCCGACTCTGCAAGGAAGGCTAAACCGGGCCGTAGTTGGACCTTCCAGCAGGACAATGATCCAAAACACACCTCGAAATCAACACAAAAAAATAGTTCACTGACCACAGACTTAAGGATTTTACGTGGCCATCCCAGTCCGCTGACCTAAACCCCAGACAAAACCTGTGCGATTGGCTGAAGAGGAGAGTCCACAAGCATAGACCTCGGGAGTCTGAAGGATCTGGAGAGATTCTGTATAGAGGAATAGTCTCAGATCCCTTGCCATGTGTTCTCCAACCTCATTATGCATTATAGGAGAAGACTCAGAGCTGCTATCTTGGCAAAGAGAGGTTACACAAAGAATTGAATGAAGGGGTGCCAATAATTGTGGCACACATATCCACATTTTTTTCTTTCAATGATTTTACTTTAACTAAAGGTTAGATTTTTGTGAATATTTTGAATGAAAGACCAAGTAGATAAACAGGAAAACAATTCACAGCCCGTTTTGCTCATATTTATTTACCAGGGGTGCCGATATTAGTGGAAGGCACTGAAGACACACATCACATCAATGATGACAGATACTAATAGGAAAAAAAATACACCCTAACTACCACATAGTGGACCCCACACTGCCGTATAGTGGACCCCACACTGCCATATAGTGGACCCCACACTGCCGTATAGTGGACCCCACACTGCCGTATAGTGGACCCCACACTCCACTGCCGTATAGTGGACCCCACACTGCCGTATAGTGGACCCCTCACTCCACTGCCGTATAGTGGACCCCTCACTCCACTGCCGTATAGTGGACCCCTCACTCCACTGCCATATAGTGGACCCCACACTGCCGTATAGTGGACCCCACACTCCACTGCCGTATAGTGGACCCCACACTGCCGTATAGTGGACCCCACACCCCACTGCCATATAGTGGACCCCACACTGCCGTATAGTGGACCCCACACTCCACTGCCATATAGTGGACCCCACACTGCCATATAGTGGACCCCACACTCCACTGCCATATAGTGGACCCCACACTGCCGTATAGTGGACCCCACACTCCACTGCCATATAGTGGACCCCACACTGCCATATAGTGGACCCCACACTGCCATATAGTGGACCCCACACTGCCGTATAGTGGACCCCACACTGCCGTATAGTGGACCCCACACTGCCGTATAGTGGACCCCACACTGCCGTATAGTGGACCCCACACTGCCGTATAGTGGACCCCACACTGCCGTATAGTGGACCCCACACTGCCGTATAGTGGACCCCACACTGCCGTATAGTGGACCCCACACTGCCATCTTGTGGACCCCACACTGCCATGTAGTGGACCCCACACTGCCGTATAGTGGACCCCACACTGCCATATAGTGGACCCCACACTGCCATATAGTGGACCCCACACTGCCATGTAGTGGACCCCACACTGCCGTATAGTGGACCCCACACTGCCGTATAGTGGACCCCACACTGCCTGCCATATAGTGGACCCCACACTGCCGTATAGTGGACCCCACACTGCCGTATAGTGGACCCCACCCCACACTGACCCCACCGTATAGTGGACCCCACACTGCCGTATAGTGGACCCCACACTGCCATATAGTGGACCCCACACTGCCATATAGTGGACCCCACACTGCCATATAGTGGACCCCACACTGCCGTAAAGTGGACCCCACACTCCACTGCCATATAGTGGACCCCACACTGCCGTATAGTGGACCCCACACTGCCATATAGTGGACCCCACACTCCACTGCCATATAGTGGACCCCACACTCCACTGCCATATAGTGGACCCCACACTCCACTGCCGTATAGTGGACCCCACACTCCACTGCCGTATAGTGGACCCCACACTCCACTGCCATATAGTGGACCTCACACTGCCGTATAGTGGACCCCACACTGCCGTATAGTGGACCCCACACTCCACTGCCATATAGTGGACCCCACACTGCCGTATAGTGGACCCCACACTGCCGTATAGTGGACCCCACACTGCCGTATAGTGGACCCCACACTGCAGTATAGTGGACCCCACACTGCCGTATAGTGGGCCCCACACTGCCGTATAGTGGGCCCCACACTGCCGTATAGTGGGCCCCACACTGCCGTATAGTGGGCCCCACACTGCCGTATAGTGGGCCCCACACTGCCGTATAGTGGGCCCCACACTGCCGTATAGTGGACCCCACACTACCGTATAGTGGACCCCACACTGCCGTATAGTGGACCCCACACTGCCGTATAGTGGACCCCACACTCCACTGCCATATAGTGGACCCCACACTCCACTGCCATATAGTGGACCCCACACTCCACTGCCATATAGTGGACCCCACACTCCACTGCCATATAGTGGACCCCACACTTCACTGCCATATAGTGGACCCCACACTGCCATATAGTGGACCCCACACTGCCATATAGTGGACCCCACACTCCACTGCCATATAGTGGACCCCTCACTCCACTGCCATATAGTGGACCCCACACTGCCATATAGTGGACCCCACACTCCACTGCCATATAGTGGACCCCTCACTCCACTGCCATATAGTGGACCCCACACTGCCATATAGTGGACCCCTCACTCCACTGCCATATAGTGGACCCCACACTGCCATATAGTGGACCCCACACTGCCATATAGTGGACCCCACACTGCCATATAGTGGACCCCACACTGCCGTATAGTGGACCCCACACTGCCATATAGTGGACCCCACACTGCCATATAGTGGACCCCACACTGCCATATAGTGGACCCCACACTGCCATATAGTGGACCCCACACTGCCATATAGTGGACCCCACACTGCCATATAGTGGACCCCACACTGCCATATAGTGGACCCCACACTTCACTGCCATATAGTGGACTCTCTACTCTCTCTCATGCCCTTGGAGGAATTTACTGTGCCACTTCCTTTGCCTCTGTGGTATATGTCACATGCTCTGTGTCACCTGGCTGTTCTCCCATCTCATTGGTTGCTGGTGTGACAAGGTTTCTGAGGGGCAGCGGGATGGGGGGGTAGCAGAGAGCGAGAGAAGGAACAGCAGTTTCCTCTTTTTGAAATGTCTCGATAGCATTGATCAGATTTATTTAGGAGTAAGACATCCCAAAAGGTATTGGATGCATCACAAATGGCACCCTATTCCCTATAGAGTGCAGTACTTTAGACCAGTCCTATTCCCTATATAGTGCACTACTTTAGACCAGAGTCCTATTCCCTATATAGTGCACTACTTTAGACCAGAGTCCTATTCTCTATATAGTGCACTACTATAGACCAGGGCCCTATGGCACCCTATTCCCTATATAGTGCACTACTTTAGACCAGAGCCCGGCCTGACCCTCCTCTAACCCGGACGACGCTGGGCCAATTGTGCGCGCCCTATGAGACTCCCGATTAAGGCCGGTTGTGATACAGCCCGGGATCAAACCAGGGTCTGTAATGACGCCTCTTGCGCTGAGTTTCAGTGCCTTAGACCGCTGTGCCACATTCTTATTTTCAATGACTGCCTAGGAACAGTGGGTTAACTGGTCTAGGAACAGTGGGTTAACTGGTCTAGGAACAGTGGGTTAACTGGTCTAGGAACAGTGGGTTAACTGGTCTAGGAACAGTGGGTTAACTGGTCTAGGAACAGTGGGTTAACTGGTCTAGGAACAGTGGGTTAACTGGTCTAGGAACAGTGGGTTAACTGGTCTAGGAACAGTGGGTTAACTGCCTCGTTCAGGGGCAGAATGACAGATTTGTACCTTGTCAGCTCGGGGATTCATTCTTGCAACCTTACGGTTACTAGTCTAACGCTCTAACCACCTGCCTTACATTGCACTCCACGAGGAGCCTGCCTGTTACGCGAATGCAGTAGAAGCCAAGGTAAGTTGCTTGCTAGCATTAAAAAACAATCAATCAATCATAATCACTAGTTAACAACACATGGTTGATGATATTACTAGTTTATCTAGCGTGTCCTGCGTTGCATATAATGGATGCGGTGCGTATCGTTGCTCCAATGTGTACCTAACCATAAACACCAATGCCTTTCTTAAAATCAATACACAGAAGTATATATTTTTAAGCCTGCATATGTGGCTAAAATAAATCCAGGTTAACAGGCAATATTAACCAGGTGAAATTGTGTCACTTCTCTTGCGTTCATTGCACACAGAGTCAGGGTATATGCAGCAGTTTGGGCCGCCTGGCTCGTTGCAAACTAATTTGCCAGAATTTTACGTAATTATGACATAACATTGAAGGTTGTGCAATGTAACAGCAATATTTAGACTGATGGATGCCACCCGTTAGATAAAATACGGAACGGTTCCGTATTTCACTGAAAGAATAAATGTCTTGTTTTCAAGATTATAGTTTCCGCATTTGACCATATTAATAACCTAAGGCTCGTATTTCTGTGTGTTATTATGTTATAATTAAGTCTATGATTTGATAGAGCAGTCTGACTGAGCGCTGGTAGGCACCAGCAGGCTCGTAAGCATTCATTCAAACAGCACTTTCGTGCGTTTGCCAGCAGCTCTTCGTTGTGCTTCAAGCATTGCGCTGTTTATGACTTCAAGCCCATCAACTCCCGAGATTATGCTGGTGTAACCGATGTGAAATGGTTAGCTAGTTAGCGGGGTGCGCGCTAATAGCGTTTCAAACATCACTCGCTCTGAGACTTAGTGGTTGTCCTCCTTGCTCTGCATGGGTAACGCTGCTTCGAGGGTGGCTGTTGTGTTGCTGGTTCGAGCCCAGGGAGGAGCGAGGAGAGGGACGGAAGCTATACTATTACACTGGCAATACTAAAGTGTCTATAAGAACATCCAATAGTGAAAGGTATATGAAATACAAATCGTATAGAGAGAAATAGTCCTATAATTCCTATAATAACTACAACCTAAAACTTCTTACCTGGGAATATTGAAGACTCATGTTAAAAGGAACCAGCAGCTTCACTGTTCCTGTCGGTGTGGTTTACCGCCCTGCCACGGAGCATTGAGTGTCGTATTTTCTATTTTTTAGGAATTTTGCTAACTTCAGCTTCACTTTACAGAGTGAAGTTAGCTTGTTAGCCACGCTATTTGTTGTCAGGTAGCTACAGTACGTACACCTCTTGCCTACACACATTTGCCATTGTTAGCTAGCTAGCTCCACTGCTTTAGCATCCCGCTAATATCAGATTCCACACACATTTGAGCTACTTCTACCCGGGATCTCTAGCACTCCGTCGGTTCCCACCGTTTCGGGGTTAGCTAGCTGAACTTTTGAGTGTCTCGGCTAGTTAGTTAAGTGGGTTAATGGCATAATTAAACACCCATTCGGTTTTGTTTGACCAGCACGAGCTGTTCATTTTTCAGTGTGTTACGCCACCAGTTGATACACCAGTAACTCAGCAGTTCATTCTACGTCAAGTTAGTTGGTTTACACACCCGAGTCATAACACTTGGTATCTCACGCTACGGCTCGTCGAGCTGGCTACCATCACGCAGGTGAAGATAGCCTGCTTAATTAGCTAGCATCACCGTATAAAGATGGCATTTATTTCCCACCGCCCTGGTAAATAAAGCTTTCTGTTTCTACTTACTTGGCTTTAGCTCACGTCACCCTGTGTCTCTCTCGACTTCGCGTCGTAGTAGCAGCGTGGGCAGGCTTAAGTGTCTTGGCATAAATTGGTGACTGACTGGTTGATCTTCGCCGGACACTCGGGCTCAAGCAGCGGAGCACACAGCCCAGCTGTTGTCGCACCTGCTCGCTCTAGGCTTCAGGATAAATCACCTGCTCTCTCTAGGCTTCAGGATAAATCACCTGCTCTCTCTAGGCTTCAGGATAAATCACCTGCTCTCTCTAGGCTTCAGGATAAATCACCTGCTCTCTCTAGGCTTCAGGATAAATCACCTGCTCTCTCTAGGCTTCAGGATAAATCACCTGCTCTCTCTAGGCTTCAGGATAAATCACCTGCTCTCTCTAGGCTTCAGGATAAAACACCTGCTCTCTCTAGGGTTCAGGATAAAACACCTGCTCTCTCTAGGGTTCAGGATAAAACACCTGCTCTCTCTAGGTTTCAGGGTAAAACACCTGCTCTCTCTAGGGTTCAGGGTAAAACACCTGCTCTCTCTAGGCTTCAGGATAAAACACCTGCTCTCTCTAGGTTTCAGGGTAAAACACCTGTGCGCGCTAATAGCGTTTCAAACATCACTCGCTCTGAGACTTAGTGGTTGATCCCCTTGCTCTGCATGTGTAACGCTGCTTCGAGGGTGGCTG
Source organism: Oncorhynchus keta (assembly GCF_023373465.1). Taxonomy (NCBI): domain Eukaryota; kingdom Metazoa; phylum Chordata; class Actinopteri; order Salmoniformes; family Salmonidae; genus Oncorhynchus; species Oncorhynchus keta. The sequence continues at coordinate 6,021,362 of NC_068424.1, read as the reverse complement.
TTGTCGTTGTGTTCCTGGTTCGAGCCCAGGTAGAAGCGAGGAGGGGGACGGAAGCTATACTGTTACACTGGCAATACTAAAGTGCCTATAAGAACATCCAATAGTGAAAGGTATATGAAATACAAATTGTATAGAGAGAAATAGTCCTATAATAACTACAACCTAAAACTTCTTACCTGGGAATATTGAAGACTCAAGTGAAAAGGAACCACCAGCTTTCATATGTTCTCATGTTCTGAGCAAGGAACTGAAACGTTAGCTTTTTTACATGGCACATGTTGCACTTTTACTTTCTTCTTGAACATGTTTCATTATTTATTGATAAATTGATTTGATTTATTAAGTTAAAATAAGTGTTCATTCAGTATTGTTGTATTTGTCATTATTACAAATAAATAAATACATACATGTAAAAATATATATATATATATTTTGTAAATTGGCCGATTAATCGGTATTGTTTTTTTTTTGGTCCTCCAATAATCGGTATCGGCGTTGAAAATCATAATCGGTCGACCTCTAGTGACACCTCCATTTTCTTCTTAATTGGCTGATTGCTACCAACTCACAGGAATCCTCACCCAGTTGACTACTTTAAAATGGTGGAAGCCCTCAATTGCAATGTTCATGCTAAAAACGGGTTAAAAAAAAATATATTTATTTGTATTTATTTCACCTTTATTTAACCAGGTAGGATAGTTGAGAACAAGTTCTCATTTCCAACTGCAACCTGGCCAAGATAAAGCAGTGTGACACAAACAACACAGAGTTACACATGGAGTAAACAATTAACAACTTTTTGACTTAAATCTGCTTGAAAATATATGGCAAAATTTGAAAAGTGTTGTCTCGCCATGATCCCCAAAATATTGGCCGAGCTTGAAGAATTTAGAAAATAATAATGGCCAAATATTGCATAAGCCAGGTGTGTAAAGCTCGCATAGATTCACCCAAGAAGACTCATAGATGTAATCACTGGCAAAGGTGATTCTAACATTTATTGACTCAGAGGGTGCTAACTGCTTATATACATGCTTACACATGGAATAAACAAAACATACAGTCAAGTCAATAAGACGAGAGAAAACAGTATATATATATAGTGTGTGCAAATTAGGTAAGGATAAGGGAGGTAAGGCAATAAATAGGCCATAGTGTCAAAATGATTTAGCAATTAAACACTGGAGTGATAGATATGCCGAAGATGAATGTGCAAGTAGAGATACTGGGGTGCAAAGAAGCAAAAAAAAATGAATAACAATATGGGGATGAGGTAGTTGGATGGGCTGTTTTACAGATGGACTATGTACAGTTGTGAGCTGTGAGCTGCTCTGACAGGTGATGTTTAAAGTTAGAGGAGAAGTAGTTGGTTTCTCAAATGACTGCCTCGCCTGCTTCACCGAGGCTGTTGATTTGATAACAAAACATCTATGCGGAGTCCTCTATCACAATTCCAATATAAAAGTATTTGTTTTCTCCAAAGTTGCCGAAATGCCATTGTGCATTCCTTACAACCTAACCATTACGAAACTTCCAAATGAGGAAGTACCTTTTTTGTTGTTGACAAAATACAAAACACTCATTGAACTTCATACAAAAATTCCTCATTTCATGGTCTTATTTTCATGGACAGATTTTGGGCAGAGTAAAAACCTGTTGTGTCGCCTCTTCATCTCTGCCTGTAGTTAGCTCTCCGTTCTCTCTCTAAAAGGGGAGAGAGCGAGAGGGCGCGACACAGAGCGAGAGAGAGAGGGACACAGAGAGCGAGAGAGAGGGGGACACAGAGAGCGAGCGAGAGAGGGACACAAGAGAGTTCGGGACAGAGAGAGAGAGAGAGCGAGAAAGGGACACAGAGAGAGAGAGGGAGAGAGGGAGAACGAGAGCGGGAGAACGAGACAGAGATGGAGAGAGAGACAGACAGACCGAGAGAGAGAGAGAGAGAGAGAGAGAGAGAGGGAGAATGAAAGAGGGAGAGAGAGAGAATGAGAGAGAGGGAGAATGAAAGAGGGAGAGAGAGAGAATGAGAGAGAGGGAGAATGAGAGAGAGAGGGAGAATGAGAAAGGGAGAATGAGAGGGACAGAGAGAGAATGAGAGAGAGACAGAGAGACAGAGAGAGAGAGAGAGAGAGAGAGATGAGAGAGAGAGAGAATGAGAGACAGAGAGAGAGAGAGAGAGAGAGAGAGAGAGAGAGAGAGAGAAGAGAGAGAGAGAGAGGAGAAGAGAGAGAATGAGAGAGAGGGAGAATGAAAGAGGGAGAGGAGAGAATGAGAGAGAGGGAGAATGAGAAAGAGAATGAGAAAGGGAGAAGAGAGGGACAGAGAGAGAACAGAGAGAGACAGAGAGAGACAGAGAGAGAGAGAGAGAGAGAGAGAGAGAGAGAGAGAGAGAGACAGAGAGAGACAGAGAGAGAGAGAGAGAGAGAGAGAGAGAGAGACAGAGAGACAGAGAGACAGAGAGAGAGAGAGAGAGAGAGAGAGAGAGACAGAGAGAGAGAGACAGAGAGAGAGACAGAGAGAGAGACAGAGAGAGAGACAGAGAGAGAGACAGAGAGAGAGACAGAGAGAGAGACAGAGACAGAGACAGAGAGAGAGACAGAGACAGAGAGAGAGAGAGAGAGAGAGAGAGACAGAGAGAGAGACAGAGAGAGGAGACAGAGAGAGAATATACAGAGAGAGTATCAGACAGAGAGAGAGAGAGACAGAGAGAATATAGAGAGATCAGAGAAGAGAGAGAGAGACAGAAGAGAGAGAGAGAGAGACAGAGAGTAGAGAGAGAGAGAGAAAGGACAGAGAGAGCAGAGGAGTCATTTAGAGAACAGAGAGACAGAGAGAGAGACCCCACAGAGAGAACCAGAGAAGGAGAGAGAGACAGAGAGAGGAGACAGAGAGAGAGAGAGAGAGAGAGAGAGAGACAGACAGACCAGAGAGAGAGAGAGAGAGAGAGAGAGACAGAGAGAGAAGGAGAGAGAGAGAGCAGAGAGACAGAGAGACAGAGACAGAGAGAGACAGAGACAGAGACAGAGAGAGAGAGACAGAGAGAGACAGAGAGAGACAGAGAGAGAGAGACAGAGAGAGGGACACTCCTATAATATACTGTATCAACGTGTGTAACTCCTATAATATACTGTATCAACGTGTATACGATTACAGAATTGAACCCTGACCCCATCCGTAACCTGAAAGGACTGGTGGAGCAAGGGTCATTTAACACCTGACCCCATCCGTAACCTGAAAGGACTGGTGGAGCAAGGGTCATTTAACACCTGACCCCATCCGTAACCTGAAAGGACTGGTGGAGCAGGGGTCATTTAACACCTGACCCCATCCGTAACCTGAAAGGACTGGTGGAGCAGGGTCATTTAACACCTGACCCCATCCGTAACCTGAAAGGACTGGTGGAGCAGTCCCCCCCATGACTCCAGTCTACTAACATAAGGTCACACAGAGTACCAAGCGCCAATCTTGATATCCTTTTCTTACACTTCGTCTGTGTGTAGTGCTCTCTTTCACACACTATCATATTGAACACACACACCTATAGGTCTCCATTACACCCCAGTCTGTAGGGAGTGGAGATTGACTTGTTCTGTATCTTGGACCACAAACAGCCCAAGACAGTTCACACACACCAGTTAGACACCAAGGTCATTCAGTTCAATGAGGAGTATCACCAAACTAACAGTGATTGGCCTGCTCTTCCACTCTGATTTCACTCTTTCCTATCCTGATTGGAAGACAAACAATGCACCTTTCAGCCTGGGAAAGAGAGAGAGAATGATCTCTCCCTCAAAACATATGTTTACAATGCCAAAGCAAGTGAAGATAAACAAAAGTTAAATACACCTCTCCCTCCACCTCCGTAGATCTACATCATGTAGACCACTACTAAATACAGTAGGCCTATTTCATGTAGACTACTACTAAATACAGTAGGCCTACTTCATCATGTAGACCACTACTAAATACAGTAGGCCTATTTCATGTAGACTACTACTAAATACAGTAGGCCTACTTCATGTAGACTACTACTAAATACAGTAGGCCTACATCATGTAGACTACTACTAAATACAGTAGGCCTATTTCATGTAGACTACTACTAAATACAGTAGGCCTATTTCATGTAGACTACTACTAAATACAATAGGCCTACTTCATCATGTAGACCACTACTAAATACAGTAGGCCTACATCATGTAGACTACTACTAAATACAGTAGGCCTATTTCATCATGTAGACCACTACTAAATACAGTAGGCCTACATCATGTAGACTACTACTAAATACAGTAGGCCTACTTCATCATGTAGACCACTACTAAATACAATAGGCCTACTTCATCATGTAGACCACTACTAAATACAGTAGGCCTACATCATGTAGACTACTACTAAATACAGTAGGCCTATTTCATCATGTAGACTACTACTAAATACAGTAGGCCTACTTCATGTAGACTAGTACTAAATACAGTAGGCCTACTTCATGTAGACTACTACTAAATACAGTAGGCCTATTTCATCATGTAGACTACTACTAAATACAGTAGGCCTACTTCATGTAGACTACTACTAAATACAGTAGGCCTACATCATCATGTAGACTACTACTAAATACAGTAGGCCTACTTCATGTAGACTACTACTAAATAGAGTAGGCCTACTTCATGTAGACTACTACTAAATACAGTAGGCCTATTTCATCATGTAGACTACTACTAAATACAGTAGGCCTACTTCATGTAGACTACTACTAAATACAGTAGGCCTATTTCATGTAGACTACTACTAAATACAGTAGGCCTATTTCATGTAGACCACTACTAAATACAGTAGGCCTATTTCATGTAGACTACTACTAAATACAGTCGGCCTACATCATCATGTAGACTACTACTAAATACAGTAGGCCTACTTCATCATGTAGACTACAGTACTACATCATCAGTAGACCTACTAAATCAGTGCCTACATCATCATGTAGACTACTAAATACAGTAGGCCTACATCATCATGTAGACTACTACTAAATACAGTAGGCCTACTTCACCATGTAGACTACTACTAAATACAGTCGGCCTACATCATCATGTAGACTACTACTAAATACAGTAGGCCTACTTCATGTAGACTACTACTAAATACAGTAGGCCTATTTCATGTAGACTACTACTAAATACAGTAGGCCTATTTCATGTAGACCACTACTAAATACAGTAGGCCTATTTCATGTAGACTACTACTAAATACAGTCGGCCTACATCATCATGTAGACTACTACTAAATACAGTAGGCCTACTTCATCATGTAGACTACTACTAAATACAGTCGGCCTACATCATCATGTAGACTACTACTAAATACAGTCGGCCTACATCATCATGTAGACTACTACTAAATACAGTAGGCCTACTTCATCATGTAGACTACTACTAAATACAGTCGGCCTACATCATCATGTAGACTACTACTAAATACAGTAGGCCTACTTCATCATGTAGACTACTACTAAATACAGTCGGCCTACATCATCATGTAGACTACTACTAAATACAGTAGGCCTACTTCATCATGTAGACTACTACTAAATACAGTCGGCCTACATCATCATGTAGACTACTACTAAATACAGTAGGCCTACTTCATCATGTAGACTACTACTAAATACAGTCGGCCTACATCATCATGTAGACTACTACTAAATACAGTAGGCCTATTTCATGTAGACCACTACTAAATACAGTAGGCCTATTTCATGTAGACTACTACTAAATACAGTCGGCCTACATCATCATGTAGACTACTACTAAATACAGTAGGCCTACTTCATCATGTAGACTACTACTAAATACAGTCGGCCTACATCATCATGTAGACTACTACTAAATACAGTAGGCCTACATCATCATGTAGACTACTACTAAATACAGTAGGCCTACATCATGTAGACCACTACTAAATACAGTAGGCCTATTTCATCATGTAGACTACTACTAAATACAGTAGGCCTATTTCATCATGTAGACTACTACTAAATACAGTAGGCCTATTTCATCATGTAGACTACTACTAAATACAGTAGGCCTATTTCATCATGTAGACTACTACTAAATACAGTCGGCCTACATCATCATGTAGACTACTACTAAATACAGTAGGCCTACATCATCATGTAGACTACTACTAAATACAGTAGGTCTACATCATCATGTAGGCGACTACTTGTGTGGTGTTTACTCTGAAACAATAACCCTGCCTCCCGGGTTGACTTCCCATTGTGTAACAAGTTGACATCCTGCTTGCTTAAGAGCTAGAAGCCCCCTGGGGGGGGTTGATCGTTTGGCGAGCACTCGGTCATGGTAAACCGTGAGCGTGGAATGTGGCGCGCGGGCACGCGTCTGGTGTGACGAGAGAGTCTTGTGTCCTTTAACTATTTGTACATTGTGTATATATATATATAATATGACATTTGTAATGTCTTTACTGTTTTGAAACTTCTGTATGTGTAATGTTTACTGTTCATTTTTGTTGTTTTTCACTTTATATATTCACTTTTGTATATTATCTACCTCACTTGCTTTGGCAATGTTAACACATGTTTCCCAAGCCAATAAAGCCCTTGAATTGAATTGAATTGAATTGAGAGAGAGAGAGAGAGGGAGAGAGAGAGAGAGGGAGAGAGGGAGAGAGTGATCTAACAGAGAGACCGAGTTAGTCTGTGTGCTTCCACCGACAGGCGGTGCTCCGTGTGTGTAGGTAGTTAGGGAGATCCTAGAGGAGCACTGCAAGTCTGATACACATCTCTGTCACCGGCGGGTCAGCTGGCTTTAAAGTCCCCGAGTCCTGGGCCTGTCTTCATGAAGCCCCCATCGGGAGAAAACCTACTGAAACAGGGAGTTGATACCTGAAATTGTCCAAATTAAGAACACAGATTTCTGTTTTCCCGTTGCGAACCGTTTCGCTACGTTGTGCACTAATGAACACGACCCAGAGGGTCAAGCAGACCAAAAAAAAAACGCTCTCAGAAAACAGAAATGACAACAACAAAAAAAGATCACACAAAAAAAAAACCCACTAGGACCCTTAAATATGGCACAGAGTTTTGTTGGATTAGTCTCTCAAACCTCATAGGCTACCGCCACCACACAACCAACCAGCTAGCTACTACACATTGGTCAAGAGCTATAATGTAGTGATACGAAACCATGACGACAGCGTTCCCTGTACCTGCACAACTAAGCTCTCAGCGCTTCCCCGTCGAGCCAATCAGAAGACCGAGTCCCAAAGGGCACCCTATTCCCTACAGACCCTGGTCTACAGTAATACACTATAAAGCAGGGGTGGTCCACCTCATTTTGCCCCCCCCCCCAGAAGTCATTAACATCTTCAATGAAGTCCCAAGGACCACACTGAAAATGTGTTACAGTTCCTTGCTGTCAAAAAATAAAAAAAGTCCACTACCCAATTTCCGATGCTCTCCGACTGTCCAGTGATCATTAGTGAAGCTGGACTTTTCAATAAACTATATGACTGTAGGTCCATTGTCATTCATACACAGTTTCCAATTTGGGTTTTAGTCATTTTGAAGTATATTGATTGTGTTGCATCCGGGGTTCACAATTCTTTCAACAACTGTTCATCCATAGTATTAAATCAAGTGGAATTTCTCACGATCGATCAATCGATAGATAGAGTCTACCTCACTTGCTTTGGCAATGTTAACACATGTTTCCCATGCCAATAAAGCCCTTGAATGCAGATAGATAGATAGATAGATAGATAGACAGATAGACAGATAGACAGATAGACAGATAGACAGATAGACAGATAGACAGATAGACAGATAGACAGATAGACAGATAGATAGATAGATAGATAGATAGATAGATAGATAGATAGATAGATAGATAGATAGATAGATAGATAGATAGATAGATAGATAGATAGATAGATAGATAGATAGATAGATAGATAGATAGATAGATAGATAGATAGATAGATAGATAGATAGATAGATAGATAGATAGATAGATAGATAGATAGATAGATAGATAGATAGATAGATAGATAGATAGATAGATAGATAGATAGATAGATAGATAGATAGATAGATAGATAGATAGATAGATAGATAGATAGATAGATAGATAGATAGATAGATAGATAGATAGATAGATAGATAGATAGATAGATAGATAGATAGATAGATAGATAGATAGATAGATAGATAGATAGATAGATAGATAGATAGATAGATAGATAGATAGATAGATAGATAGATAGATAGATAGATAGATAGATAGATAGATAGATAGACAGATAGACAGATAGACAGATAGACAGATAGACAGATAGACAGATAGACAGATAGACAGATAGACAGATAGACAGATAGATAGATAGATAGATAGATAGATAGATAGATAGATAGATAGATAGATAGCAGCAGTATACTGTAGGTAGGGGTAAAGGATAGGTAATAGACAGTAACAGCAGTATACTGTAGGTAGGGGTAAAGGATAGGTAGGGGTAAAGTGACCAGACAACAGGATAGATAATAAACAGTAGCAGTGTGGTTTGAAAGGGTCGATGACGATAGTCCAGGCAGCGATTTGATTAAATATTTATCCGCAATTATTTAGGACGTTCAAGAGAAATGATTAAGAGGCTAAACTCAAATAAACAAATTATTTGAACAATGGGAAGATAAAATGTGGTTTCATAGAAAATCCATTTTCAGCCACAGCCAGGATTCGATCTTGTGCCCACGCTGCTGTCCGATCCCAAATCCCCTGTCCTCATCTGCTGAGCTACAGTTCAGGAGCCTATTAAACCCAACAACAACACGAAAAATATAAGGTAATTTATATACAGCAGGGTAGCCTAGTGGTTCGAGTGGTGGACTAGTAACCGGAAGGTTGCAAGTTCAAATCCCCGAACTGACAAGGTACAAATCTGTCGTTCTGCCCCTGAACAGGCAGTTAACCCACTGTTCCTAGGCCGTCATTGAAAATAAGAATTTGTTCTTAACTCGCTTGCCTAGTTAAATAAAGGTAAAATAAATAAATAAAAATAAATAAAAACACAAGGTGTCCAGTAGAGGTCAGTGTTTCAAAGCCACTTTGCGTTGAAGAAAGCACCACGACAAAAGATATCGGATTTTGCAACAAACAGTTTGGGGAAAATAATAATAATAATAATAATAAACGACTTGACCAAAAGAAGAGTCGGACGTCATTGATCGCGTGGTTCTTACTTTGAAACGAGAAACCTAGTTTTTATTTTATTTTTATGTTATTATACATTTACAAAAGATGGTGGCTTCATTGTATGATTTAGGATATTAAGTACAAACAGAACAAGTTCAGAACACAATGTAGCCAGTGTTTCAAAGAAAACCATTTTACAAATGAATGTAATTATAATTATTTGTTTGTATTATCTATATGGGAACGGGACACTGTGTCTCCACAAGGTGAGACTTAGCTGCTGCTCTACAGACAGAGACACCTGTCAGGTGAGAAACGGGACACAATATTTACACCAGTGGTCACCAACCTTTGAGTTGAGATCAGAGTCAAAATGCAACCTGAGATCTACCGTTCAGATGATTATTATTAAAAAGCGTAAGTCTATACAAAATCTATTAAGCCTATTACAAACAGTACTGTAGTAATGAGGTTTTTGCAGTAGGCTATAGGCCCAAAACATTATCACTGCAAAAATGATATAGAGATCAGTTGTTGTGCTTACATTTGAATAATTAGCTTCTTTTTCCCCCTGGGCCGATGGAGACTGCATCTGATGGTCAGACTCAAGAGGAAGAAGAGGGCAGCAGACTGAGTAACCAATCAACATCCACTCGTTCTTCCTTTCCCTCCAATGACAGTGGCCAAAAAGGGACACAGTCTTTCCAGCTGATGGAGAAGAAAAAAAACTGGAGTCGCACCACATTATTTCTGCCTCATGCTGTTACTCCTATTGGACCAGAGAAAGTTGAAATATTCCTCCATATTAAATACAACTCAAACTAATACTAAAAGAGGTGTATCAATACACTTCCTACTCATTTGATTACAGCTGCAGTGTTGTTGTCTGGTGAGTAGAAGTAGGGATAACATGCGTTTCGTTGGCTTAAAAAAAAAAAAGTGTTGACAGTACTGAGTAAAAAAACAAACATGAACTCACTCATAAAAATAGCAGCGCTTTACTGTAGTCGTTGACAGTCTCTCTCTCTAGTCATGGTTTTAAACGTTTAGTAACCTCACTGTATCAACTATACTGTAGTCGTTGACAGTCTCTCTCTCTAGTCATGGTTTTAAACGTTTAGTAACCTCACTGTATCAACTATACTGTAGTCGTTGACAGTCTCTCTCTCTAGTCATGGTTTTAAACGTTTAGTAACCTCACTGTATCAACTATACTGTAGTCGTTGACAGTCTCTCTCTCTAGTCATGGTTTTAAACGTTTAGTAACCTCACCATATCAACTATACTGTAGCTGTCTTTTACACCTGCTACATTACTGCAGACACGGTAATCTGAGCCATCCGATTGGCCAGTGGTAAGCCTTGATTCGCTCCCCCTGGGCCCGCGGGAATGGTTGAAAATGGGAATACGTCACCTACCCGGTGAGCAGGACAGCTGAACGTACCCAAACCAACAGACCGAGATAAATACTTTTTTTTTTTTTATTTTTTTAAATAGGAACGCCAGACTTAATGTTATTGTTGTGTTGTCGTTTTTTTTATTTTGACAGAAATGTTCAGCGATCGACTAGGAATGCCTTGCAGATCACTGTTCTAGTCTAAGTAATGTCGAGAGAGGTTGATGTTTTGGAAGCCACAGCGGGATCCCCTGACTGAGAGATCAAACAAAGCTTTGTACGTCATTTATCACGTGGTAATAACTGCTTGTAAACTTGGGGTTTGAATTAAACGTTTAACTCACTTTTACATATTAACAAAATAACTTTGGATCCTTAATTTGATATTTAGCCAATAACCACTAGAGCGGTTTTTATTTACAATCACTGTTTGAGAAATACAAAAATGATCTAAAATAGAATCGCTCAAAATTCGATACTAGTGTGCTACGATTTCAGGAGAGAGTCCTCTGGCGTGTTACGTTCCCCAGCAAGAAAGACAAAACTGTTGCTCAAACAACTGGGAACTAACTAACAACAGTCACTGACAACAACCAAAACTAAACATAGTGGGGGGCTCCTAGGGGGTGAAAGACACTCGTGGGGGTGTCCATTGAAAGTTGCCTAGCAACAACAACTGAGACCTAAAAGACCCCCGCCACGAGGAGCCCACTAAATTTTGCCAACTTAGAGGCAAAACAAATGAAAAACCCACACAAAATGTAAAAGACAGGAAGTAAAACCAAAAAGGTGATGCAAAACAAAACAAAAAATCAGATAAAGGATTTGTTTGTCAAGAAATAAAAACCTCCACAGACAACTGGAGCACTGGGCCACTAGTGTGTGAGCTCCGGTATCAAATCAATGGTTGTCACTAGTTACCACAGTGTCAGCCATCATGATGACTTTGTGGCTGTGGTAATTAGCGACAACCTGTACGGTATCAATCGTTCCATCACCATGCCAGCCAGGGCTGCCAACTTTTGAAGAAAGGTTGGAGTGAGATTTGCTTTGTGAATTTCATTGCCCCCTGGCACAACCCTCAGATGGTGGGTTCCCCTTATAACAGTTTACTGTTTTAAAGCTCAGTTCCTGCCATTCTACATATGGCTTAGTTCTATGACCAGGGTGTAATTGTTTTTTTTTTTATTCATTTAAAAATTAAAAATGAACACAAGTCAAGTGTATTCGGGGTGGTTTGAACATTAAATGAAAACTCCAAATTCGACGCCTTTGTTACTGTGAGATGTTTTGGGAATTATGTTTAATTTGAAGTATGCTAATATGTTTTATATACATTTTTGAGATGGTTTGACACATTCAGACAAGTAATGAAACGAGATGGGGTAATGGGGAGGCCGGGGAAAAAGACGGGGGGGTGATGATTCCGGGGGAAAAAACAATGGGATGGTTGGAAGCAGCCTTTTCCTTGTCACAGCCTAAATGCCAATCACCAAACAAGGGGACTAATGCAAGTGGGGACTAAATCAACTTTCGTACATGCTGTCAAAAGGCTGCATTCTGCAGGAGTAACAGCGAAGTTTGTTTTACAACATTGTACATGCGCTACCTTGCGTTTTATTTTACAGTTGTATAAACTCCGCGGAGAACGTTCTCTCTCTCTCTCCATTCAGCGCCACTCTAATCTTGAGGGGCGTTTCTTTAAAACGCCATCCAATCCCCATCATCCTTTACATAACTAGACCAATCATTTGCTTCAATGTGCCGGACAGAGGTTCCCCTCGTGCAACCTGGCAACCTGGTCTCATAGACTAGAGGTAACATAGTAAATGTAAACCTAAAACCTCAAATGAGTATGATACAATATGTTAATGTTTAGTATGGTTACAGAAAGTTACTTAAGATGAAAATTAAAGCAGGTTGGTTGTAGTGGATGGACGTTTAACGCAAATGTCTAACAACCCAAAGGTTGCATGTTCGGCTCTAATCCCCAGACAACTATAGCATTTGCACTTAGCAACTACTAAAGCAGGTTTTTAGCTACTTTACAACTACTTAGCGTGTTAGCTAACCCTTCACCTAACATTAACCCTTTTAGCTAACCCTAGCCATTTTAGCTAACCATTCCCCTAACCTTAAGCCTTTAACCTAAGTCCCAACCTTAAGCCTAACCTTAACACCTAGCCAATAGATAATTAGCCACCTAGCTAACATTAGCAAAAACAAATTGGAATTCGTAACATATCTTATGTTTTGCAAATTCGTAACATTTGTATATTTTACGAACCCATGACATGTTGCACAAACTGAAATTCATATCATATCAAATGATTGCTGGACATCCACTAATTAATACATATCATCTGAACTTAACATAAACGAAATTCTACATTTTACGTACACAATAATACGAAATTATCTGAGACCAGGGTGGCTCGTGATGTTTAAATGCAAGCGCAGATGCTCTGATTTCAAAACGATGTGGAGGACAGCTGAAAAGATAAAACGCACTGACTGTACAATTGACTCATTCGAAAAAGAAAATTTAAAAAAAGCAGTACTTTTCAATGCGTTTAAGATTTAAGAGGTGTGGCGTGAGAAGAGGATCAAACGCATGAGAGCTCGGCAGCTCTGTTCCGCACGTCATCACACTACGCAAGCTCGCCTGCGTAGATTGTAAATAGGTCATTAAAACCGACTTTTCTAAAAAATAAATGACATGTAGGCTACCCACTCCCTTTCTACCCGGGTGGAGAGAGAAACACAGCAGGAACGTTCCCTTAAAAGGGGGGTGGAACAGTCCTGGTGGGGGGGGTGGAACAGTCCTGGGGGGTGGGACAGTCCTGGGGGTGGGACAGTCCTGGGGTCCCAGGGGGGGGAGGAACAGTCCTGGGGGGTGGGACAGTCCTGGGGGTGGGACAGTCCTGGGGTGGGGGGTGGAACAGTCCTGGGGGTGGGACAGTCCTGGGGTGGGGAGGTGGAACAGTCCTGGGGGTGGGACAGTCCTGGGGTGGGGGGTGGGACAGTCCTGGGGTGGGGGGTGGAACAGTCCTGGTGGGTGGGACAGTCCTGGGGTGGGGGGTGGAACAGTCGTGTGGGGGGGGGACAGTCCTGGGGGTCCAATATCATCACTAGACTGACTTGGTGAGATTCCACTGGAACTCTGCACCACTTCGTGGCCCATTCAGTTTCACACCCCTATTGAGAAATACCACTGGTGTAACGTTGCAACTTTTCCACATTGTAGCGAAGCAAGCTTTGCACGACGCAGAAAGAAAGCTGACTCACTAAAGTCACTGATATGGGGAGCATTACGTAAACAAAGTTGTTTACCTTTTTATTTATATTTAAGCTAAGGCTGATTCGTGGATATGAGCAATCCGATCACTGCTCTGGATTTAAAAGCCCGCTCTAAACACTAAAGTTAAATAGCCACGGAGAGAGAGGGTCTCTGAAAACATTCACAATGTCCACTGTTGCGACGAGCTAATGGCTGGCTAGCGCTATTGGGATCCGTGAACTTCAGTCACTGACAACAAGCACACTCAGAAAGATAAAAGTATTCCCCGGTGCACGAAATACATGCATGCAAAAGCACTGCCAAGCACGGAAACGAGTAGTGAAAATGGATCAAGTGCGGCACGGTAAAGGAATATACCATTTTAAAAACATGTCTGTTTAGTGATCTCGCTTCCCCGGTGGTAGCCGACGCTAGCAGTCAGCGCTGCCTTGCTCAAGCAAGCTAACGTACCGACACTGTTTCAGATATTAAATCCCTCGCAAAAAAACATTAGGACACGGAATTGCACACCAAAAAAACAGCGAATCAACCAAAACAACAAAAGCCCACATGCGTACTTACGATGTGAAACTTTCCGTCGCTCGTGCTCTTGTTAAATCCTGTATGTTTTAATCAACCCGGTCTGACCTTCGGTTGGGAGGAACAGCTACAGCGCGAGCTAAATGTGCTGCGGCCATGTTCCTCTCTGACTGCTCTGTGCTGGCTGAAACCCCGATGCTGACTGGCTGCTTGTTTATCTCGCTAGAAAGCCTCCCCCACACATCATATCACCGCACCACTGAGGGGAGCCAGTCGGTTAGCGGGGGGTCTCTCTCCGGTATGGAAGACAGCGAACAAACAGCAACAACCAATCCAAGTGATGATATAGCACGGAGAGACAGCGGAGAGAAACACCCGTGATTTAGCTGGTTAATCAAAGAGGATAGAATACGAAATGCATAGTTATTCAAGATGACTTGACAACATAGATAGACCAGAGCTCTAACACATTGCTTTAGCCATAAGCTATTTAACCTACTTACAGCAACATGTAGGCTAAATACAACTATTCAGTTATATATTTATTATTAAGGATCCCCCTGATATATTCCTAGCAAGTAATATCACAGGTAGTTATTACACAAATAGTAAATATATCTTATTTTGTTTTATTGTGAATAGTTTTGATTATGAACATGGGGTAAACATATCAGACGATGACCACTGCTGCAGATGAAGTATGCATGTCAAATGGCACCCTATATTCCCTCTATAGTTGCACTAGATTTCACAAAGGCCCCTATAGGTCCCTGGTCCAAGTAGTGCACTAAAAGGAATAGGTTGTCATTTGGGATGCAAAGGAAGGAAATTGATGAGCAAAGCAGAAAGAACCAGAGAGGATTCTAGAGTCTGACTCAGGTCTTGTGCAGAGAGGACTGCATGCTCAGGTCGCAGAGTGCGTGAACACACACACACACACACACACACAAACACACACACACATTTAAAAAAAACTGTTTTTGAATCCACAAATCACACTGCTGTAATGAATGATACACACACACACACAGAGAAACACACACAGAAACACACATACACACACACACTGAAACCAGAGACACAAATTTGTCTGATTCTCAATAATCAACACGTCCTCCTACAAGTAGTCACGAATCAAAGGCTCACGTGGGCAACAGGGCCTGAATGCAGCTTATCTCAGTGAATGAAGATACCACGGTCGTCATCACAGAGCAGACTAGACCTTGGACAGGAGACAGCAAAACAGTCCTCCTCCTCGTCTCGTTTGATAGCAAGAGCGTAATAACAAACGTCTCCTTAAATATCTGGCCTGCGTCCCGTACGCCTCCTCATTCCCTTCACAGTGCCCTACTTTTGACCAGGGCCCATATGGTTGTGCACTCTATAGGGATTAGCGTTCCATTTTGGACACACACACACACACACACACACACACACACACACACACACACACACACACACACACACACACACACACACACACAGGGGTGTCACTTTTATGTTAAGGTAAGGTACATGTGCTGTTGTCTTTTTTGAGACACAGACAAGCATACTGCTTCAGTACAGAACAAGCTTTAAGTCTGTCATGGACACGAGCCAATAAGTCACTCCAGACAGACGTTTGTTCCCTATATAGTGTGCACTACTATTGACCAAGGGCCCAAGTAGTGCACTATGTAGGGTGCCATGTAGTGCAATGTGTAGGGAATAGAGTGCCATTTAAGGACTCACAAGGGCTCCCGAGTGGCGCAAGCGTTCTAAGGCACTGCATCTCAGTGGTAGAGGCGTCACTACAAACCCTGGTTCGTCGTTGTAAATAAGAATTTGTTCTGAACTGACTCGCCTGGTTAAATAAAGGTTTCTACGATTCTTCTGTTTATTTTTGCAACGTCACTTTGGTATGCTGTGGAGATTCGTAGAAATGAGGGTAAAGTAACAATTGTTTGTGTGTAAACATTTTAAGTAACCTCTCCGTCAAGTCCTTATCTACTAACCTCTCCGTCAAGTCCTTATCTACTAACCTCTCCGTCAAGTCCTTATCTACTAACCTCTCCGTCAAGTCCTTATCTACTAACCTCTCCGTCAAGTCCTTATCTACTAACCTCTCCGTCAAGTCCTTATCTACTAACCTCTCCGTCAAGTCCTTATCTACTCACCTCTCCGTCAAGTCCTTATCTACTAACCTCTCCGTCAAGTCCTTATCTACTAACCTCTCCGTCAAGTCCTTATCTACTAACCTCTCCGTCAAGTCCTTATCTACTCACCTCTCCGTCAAGTCCTTATCTACTAACCTCTCCGTCAAGTCCTTATCTACTAACCTCTCCGTCAAGTCCTTATCTACTAACCTCTCCGTCAAGTCCTTATCTACTAACCTCTCCGTCAAGTCCTTATCTACTAACCTCTCCGTCAAGTCCTCATCTACTAACCTCTCCGTCAAGTCCTCATCTACTAACCTCTCCGTCAAGTCCTTATCTACTAACCTCTCCGTCAAGTCCTTATCTACTAACCTCTCCGTCAAGTCCTTATCTACTAACCTCTCCGTCAAGTCCTTATCTACTAACCTCTCCTTATCAAGTCCTCATCTACTAACCTCTCCGTCAAGTCCTCATCTACTAACCTCTCCGTCAAGTCCTTATCTACTAACCTCTCCGTCAAGTCCTTATCTACTAACCTCTCCGTCAAGTCCTTATCTACTAACCTCTCCGTCAAGTCCTTATCTACTAACCTCTCCGTCAAGTCCTTATCTACTAACCTCTCCGTCAAGTCCTTATCTACTAACCTCTCCGTCAAGTCCTTATCTACTTACAACCGCTAAATGGAATTATTTCAACACATAGGTCTCCCGAATAGCATCACCAGTATCAAAACCACTGCTATTACATAATATTAAGATATTAGGCCACCTTGATTCCTGTGATAATGGTCTACTGACCAATTCAATATAGGCCACATTTGCATAAACTGAAGATTTTCCAATTAAATTGACTAAATTGTGCTGGTTATCTTAGGACTTTATATTTAAATGTTTTAACCTAAACACTTGATTGGGCAATTATACACTGAACAAAAATATAAACGCAACATATAAAGTGTTTCATGAGCTGAAATAAAAGATCCCAGAAATGTTACGCACAAAAAGCTTGTTGGTGAGACAATCTCATTTACGGATTAAGATAATCCATCCACCTGACAGGTGTGGCATATCAAGAATCGTAATAAACAGCAGGATCATTACACAGGTGCACCTTGTGCTGGGGGACAATAAATGGCCAATTGGAAATGTGCAGTTTTGTCACACAACACAATACCACAGATGTCTGAAGTTTCGAGGGAGCGCGTAATTGGCATGCTGACTACAGGAATGTCCACCAGAGCTGTTGCCAGAGAATTGAATGTTAATTTCTCTACCATAAGCCGCCTCCAACATGGTTTTAGAGAATTTGGCCGTACGTCCAACTGGCCTCACAACCACAGACCACGTGTAACCACGCCAACCCAGGACAACCACAGACCACGTGTAACCACGCCAACCCAGGACAACCACAGACCACGTGTAACCACGCCAACCACAGACCACGTGTAACCACGCCAACCACAGACCACGTGTATGGCGTTGTGTGGGTGAGCGGTATTGCTGATGTCAACGTTGTGAACAGAGTGCCCCATGATGAAGGTGGGGTGACGGTATGGGCAGGTATAAGCTACGGACAATGAACATAATTACATTTTATCGATGGCAATTTGAATGCACAGATACTGTAATGAGATACTGAGGCCCGTTGTCGTGCCATTCATCCGCCGCCATCACGTCATGTTTCAGCATGAAGACGCACGGCCCCATGTCACAAGGACCTGGACACAATTCCTAGAAGCTGAAAATGTCTCAGTTCTTCCATGGCCTGCATACTCACCAGACATGTCACCCATTGAGCATGTTTGGGATGCTCTGGATCGACGTGTACGACAGCGTGTTCCAGTTCCCACCAATATCCATCAACTTCACAGCCATTGAAGAGGAGTTGGAACAACATTCCACAGGCCACAATCAACAGCCTGATCAACTCTATGTGAAGGAGATGTGTCGCGCTGCATGAGGCAAATGGTCACACCAGATACTGACTGGTTCTCTGATCCACACCAGATACTGACTGGTTTTCTGATCCACACCAGATACTGACTGGTTCTCTGATCCACAGCCCTACTTAAAAAAAAAAAAGGTATCTCAAATCGAATGTTATTTGTCCCATGCGCCGAATACAATGGGTGTAGACCTTACAGTGAAATGCTTACTTACAAGCCCTTAACCAACAATGCAGTTTTAAGAAAAATAAGTATTAAGTAAAAAATAGAAATTGCTAATAATTAAAGAGAAGCAGTAAAATAACAGTAGCGAGGCTATATACAGGTGGTACCGGTACAGAGTCAATGTGGAGGTTATATACAGGGGGTACTGGTACAGAGTCAATGTGGAGGCTATATACAGGGGGTACCGGTACAGAGTCAATGTGGAGTCTATATACAGGGGTATCGGTACAGAGTCAATGTGGAGGCTATATACAGGGGGTATCGGTACAGAGTCAATGTGGAGGCTATATACAGGGGGTACCGGTACAGGGTCAATGTGGAGGCTATATACAGGGGGTACTGGTACAGAGTCAATGTGGAGACTATATACAGGGGTACCGGTACAGAGTCAATGTGGAGGCTATATACAGGGGGTACCGGTACAGGGTCAATGTGGAGGCTATATACAGGGGGTACTGGTACAGAGTCAATGTGGAGACTATATACAGGGGTACCGGTACAGAGTCAATGTGGAGGCTATATACAGGGGGTACCGGTACAGAGTCAATGTGGAGGCTATATACAGGGGGTACCGGTACACAGTCAATGTGGAGGCTATATACAGGGGGTATCGGTACAGAGTCAATGTGGAGGCTATATACAGGGGATACTGGTACAGAGTCAATGTGGAGGCTATATACAGGGGGTACCGGTACAGAGTCAATGTGGAGGCTATATACAGGGTGTACTGGTACAGAGTCAATGTGGAGACTATATACAGGGGGTACCGGTACAGAGTCAATGTGGAGGCTATATACAGGGTGTACTGGTACAGAGTCAATGTGGAGACTATATACAGGGGGTACCGGTACAGAGTCAATGTGGAGGCTATATACAGGGGGTATCGGTACAGAGTTACTGTGGAGGCTATATACAGGGGGTACTGGTACAGAGTCAATGTGAAGGCTATATACAGGTGGTATCGGTAGAGTCAATGTGGAGGCTATATACAGGGGGTACCGGTACAGAGTCAATGTGGAGGCTATATACAGGGGGTACCGGTACAGAGTCACTGTGGAGGCTATATACAAGGGGTACCGGTACAGAGTCAATGTGGAGGCTATATACAGGGGGTATCGGTACAGAGTCAATGTGGAGGCTATATACAGGCGGTATCGGTACAGAGTTACTGTGGAGGCTATATACAGGGGGTACCGGTACAGAGTCAATGTGAAGGCTATATACAGGTGGTATCGGTAGAGTCAATGTGGAGGCTATATACAGGGGGTACCGGTACAGAGTCAATGTGGAGGCTATATACAGGGGGTATCGGTACAGAGTCACTGTGGAGGCTATATACAGGGGGTACCGGTACAGAGACAATGTGAAGGCTATATACAGGGGGTATCGGTACAGAGTCACTGTGGAGGCTATATACAGGGGTACCGGTACAGAGTCAATGTGGAGGCTATATACAGGGGGTACCGGTACAGAGTCAATGTGGAGGCTATATACAGGTGGTACCAGTACAGAGTCAATGTGGAGGCTATATACAGGGGGTGCCGGTACAGAGTCCATGTGGAGACTATATACAGGGGGTACCGGTACAGAGTCAATGTGGAGGCTATATACAGGGGGTACCGGTACAGAGTCAATGTGGAGACTATATACAGGGGGTACCAGTACAGAGTCAATGTGGAGGCTATATACAGGGGGGTACCAGTACAGAGTCAATGTGGAGACTATATACAGGGGGGTACCAGTACAGAGTCAATGTGGAGACTATATACAGGGGGTACCGGTACAGAGTCAATGTGGAGGCTATATACAGGGGGTACCGGTACAGAGTCAATGTGGAGACTATATACAGGGGGGTATCGGTACAGAGTCAATGTGGAGACTATATACAGGGTACCGGTACAGAGTCAATGTGGAGACTATATACAGGGGGTACCAGTACAGAGTCAATGTGGAGGCTATATACAGGGGGGTATCGGTACAGAGTCAATGTGGAGGCTATATACAGGGGGTACCGGTACAGAGTCAATGTGGAGACTATATACAGGGGGGTATCGGTACAGAGTCAATGTACGGGGGCACCGGTTAGTCGAGGTAATTGAGGTAATATGTCGTTAAAGTGACTCTGAATAGATAATAACCAGAGAGTAGCAGCAGGATAAAAGAAGAAGTTCAGAAGTCTTAAGGCTTCGGGGGTAGAAGCTGTTGAGAAGTCTTTTGGACCTGGACTTGGTGCTCCGGTACCGCTTGCCGTGGGGTAGTAGAGAGAACAGTCTATGACTGGGGTAGCTGGAGTCTTTGACCATTTTTAGGGCCTTCCTCTGACACAGCCTGGTACAGAGGTCCTGGATGGCAGGAAGCTTGGCCCCGGTGATGTACTGGGCCGTACGCACTACCCTGTGTAGTGCCTTGCAGTCGGAAGCCGAGCAGTTGCCATACCTGAGGATCTCAGGACCCATGCCAAATCTTTTCAGTCTCCTGAGGGGGAATAGGTGTTGTCGTGCCCTCTTCATGACTGTCTTGGTGTGTTTGTACCATGTTAGTTTGTTGGTGATGTGGACGCCAAGGAACTTGAAGCTCTCAGCCTGCTCCACTACAGCCCCATCGATGAGAATGGGGACGTGTTCTGTCCTCCTTTTCCAATTGTCCACAATCATCTCCTTTGTCTTGATCACGTTGAGGGAGAGGTTGTTGTCCTGGCAGCAACGTCCAGGTCTCTGACCTCCTCCCTATAGGCTGTCTTGTCGTTGTCAGTGATCATGATCTACCACTGTTGTCGTCTGCAAATGTAATTTTGGTGTTGGAGTTGCGCCTGGCCGTACAGTCATGGGTGAACATGGAGTACAGGAGGGGACTGAGCACGCACCCCTGAGGGGCCCCCGTGTTGAGGATCAGCGTGGCAGATGCATTGTTACCTACCCTTACCACCTGGGGGCGGCCAGTCAGGAAGTCCAGGATCCAGTTGCAGGGTGAGGTTTTTAGTCCCAGGGTCCTTAGCTTAGTGATGAACTTTGAGGGCACTATGGTGTTGAATACTGAGCTGTAGTCAATGAACAGCACTCTCACATAGGTGTTCCTTTTGTCCAGGTGGGAAAGGGCAGTGTGGAGTGCAATAGAGATTGCATCATCTGTGGATCTGTGGTGTGGTATGCAAATTAGAGTGGCTCTAGGGTTTCTGGGAGAATGGTGTTGATGTGAGCCATGACAAGCCTTGCGAAGCACTTCATGGCTACAGACGTGAGTGCTACGGGTTGGTAGTCATTTAGGCAGGTTACCTAATTGTTCTTGGGAACAGGGACTAACTATGTGACTAACAAATACATATCCTTATCCCTGAACAAGGCAGTTAACCCACTGTTCTCTGGGCGCCGATGATGTGGATGTCGATTATGGCAGCCCCCCGCACCTCCTCTGATTCAGAGGGGTTGGGTTAAATGCAGAAGACACATTTCAGTGGAATGCATTCAGTTGTACAACTGACTTGGTATCAAGCTTTCCTGGTCATGAAATCTGTAGATGAGGGCCTAATTAATTTTTCCTCAGTTAACCAATTTCCTAATATGTACTGTAACTCAGTAAAGGCTATAAAAATGTTCCATGTTGCATTTATATTTTTGTTCAGTATATATTTCAGTTCACAACCAAATTGCATGTCTTTGACAGCAGGTTGTGTGAACCGTAGCTCCACCGTGTGGTTGTCAGTGGTACAGCAGGGACTTAGTTTGTTTCAACCAATGATTTATATATGCACACTAGATGACTTACAGTGGGCACGATTTGAAGTCATGGCACCTCCATCTTTGTACTCCCCCACTGTTGTAAAACATATTTGAAGCTGTAGAAATGCATGTCAATTTTTTTGTTTTTTTACACCTATTCTATTAGACACCTGAATGTGTAACCTTAAATTATATTATATGAGCTAAATGTAAAAATAAAGTATCATTTTTTAGGAAGTTCTTATGTCCCCACAACAACAAATTTACTTTTGATATAATTTTGGCCTTGAAACATTTAATTACATGACTGTAGAATGCCATTCAGGACTGCTCCTTCTGGGGAGTTCCAATATGGCCGACCAGCGGCTTCCAAGCTTCTCATTGGCCAATACATAACATTAGCATTCCAGGGTAGCAATATGGCCGATCAGTGGCTTCCAAGCCTCTCATTGGCCAATACATAACATTAGCATTCCAGGGTTTATATACATCACTAGTTTCAGCTCATGAACTTTGACCCCTAGTTAAAGTTTATTCATTGGCGTTTGCGTTCATTCCAAAGATGATAGTTTCTCATAATATAGTTTACATATAAATAAAATTATAGTTATGTTCTTAAAGAACTGAGGTAGTTAAGTGATTAATTGATATGATTTACAAAATGAATAAACATTCCATTTAACATTTTTGTCATTTAGCATCCATCTTATACCAGGCAGTGCATTTAAAACGGTAGGTAACAACCACATATCCACTGTCAAACATTACACAACGTCACTACATCAGCATATTTCTACCAAAATACCATGTCAGTTCAATAAAATTGGACACATTTCTTTCCGTGTAAATTATTTAATGGCAACGAGTGAGCATGTTAAAGGAAAGAAAGATCCCGTCATGGTGAGAGCTCTGATTTGGCACGTTCAGTTAAAGTAAAATAGAGGGATAAAATGGAAAAACACAACATTTCCTCATTCATAACAACAAATTATATTCCCATGAACATGTTGAAAAGGAGACAAAATACAGTCCCAAATGGCACCCTATTCCCTATATAGTGCACTACTTTAGACCAGAGCCCTATGGCACCCTATTCCCTATATAGGGAATAGGGTGCCATTTGGGATGCAACGCCAATAATTATTTTCTCCCTTCACAGTGACCACTGATCCTGCCATTGACTGGGTTTGGGGGGGAAACGGCCTTATCCAACCTTGTTAGATCAGTGATCACTTCAGCAAAGGAAAGGCCACAAGATGCACTAACGAAACTCAACAGGGGTCAGGCCTTTTTTACAGCACCAAAGCAAAAGGACTTGAAAAGCAACAACAAAAAGCCTAAATACACTAGAATGGCTTCCTATCCTCATTCCCGTTCCTTCATTCTCACTGCCAGTGTCCTGAAAGAATGTCTGCGACTCAAATGGGACCCTATTCCCTATGTAGTACCCTAATTTTGATCAAGGCCATACATCTCTGGTCAATAGTGAAGCACTATGTAGGGAATAGGGTGCCATTTGAGAAGCACCCAAACTGGCAGGTTAAAGCAATGAACCAATTAAACCCATCCATTACGGTGGAACCAATTAAACCCATCCATTCCAATGAACCAATTAAACCCATCCATTCCAATGAACCAATTAAACCCATCCATTCCAATGAACCAATTAAACCCACCCATTCCAATGAACCAATTAAACCCACCCATTCCAATGAACCAATTAAACCCATCCATTCCAATGAACCAATTAAACCCATCCATTCCAATGAACCAATTAAACCCATCCATTCCAATGAACCAATTAAACCCATCCATTCCAATGAACCAATTAAACCCATCCATTCCAATGAACCAATTACACCCACCCATTCCAATGAACCAATTAAACCCATCCCTTCCAATGAACCAATTACACCCACCCATTCCAATGAACCAATTAAACCCATCCATTCCAATGAACCAATTAAACCCATCCATTCCAATGAACCAATTAAACCCATCCATTCCAATGAACCAATTAAACCCATCCCTTCCAATGAACCAATTAAACCCATCCCTTCCAATGAACCAATTACACCCACCCATTCCAATGAACCAATTAAACCCATCCATTCCAATGAACCAATTAAACCTATCCATTCTACAAACCTGTCTGTGTTGATGAAAAAAAGAACCCCCACCCCCCACAAAAAAACAAACAGGAAATGAGGTAATTTAAAATAGAAGGTCAGCAGGTGCATTTCTCCTCAGGCGGTTCCAAATAAATGGGACTGAATCAAGAAGACCTTTTGTTAAACAAACAGAACATGTCACAGGACACAGTGTGATAAATAACATAACTGGCTTGGGGGGGTGGGGGGAGTTTACTGAAATACTGAGCTTATATCATTCCTGACATTTTAAATCTGCACATCCTGTACAGTCTATGAATAGGCACTTTTAAATAAGTTCTTTGTTCTTTCATGGTTTTCTTTCGCTGTAATAATGACACAGCAGTGTCACAATGATTCTGGGAATGGTCAGCACTGGAGATTGGCAACAAGCAGATGAAGCCAAGATGCATTCTGGATCTTGTAGTCCTGTTGGAAGGAGTTGTCCTCCTTTAGTAGCTGTTGTAGATGAACAGTCCCAAATGTAACCCCCTTGAGGGGATCTGAGATGATATGACAGGTGTAATCAATATGGGCTTAGTACAACTCGGCTCTCTGATATTCTAGGTGGAAGTTTCACCATATTGCTTGAATCAATCATTTCCTCTTAGATCTCTACAAGGGTCTAGGGATGGATTTGGGATTGGGCCATAGACAGCATACAGAGCAGTGGAATGAGAAGGCTGGATGCTGCCTGAAGGGGATTGGTTGGAGGAACTGAGAAGGGGGTGGGGGTGGGGGGGTAGTTTACGAAGACTTCTCTTTCTTTGCTCTCGGCGAATCGGCTCCGTTGGAACTCACTCCGTTCACTCCATTGGCTGCCAAGGAGAGGATAAAGTCAATGTTCTTGGAGCAAACAGATGAAGAAAAGGAAACATAAAGCCAAACTACCCAGCTCTACTTGCAGTATTAACACCAGTTTTAACCCTAACGAACATATTCAAGGGGCGGCAGGGTAGCCTAGTGGTTAGAGCTTTGAACTCGTAACTGAAAGGTGGCTAGATTGAATCCCCCGAGCTGACAAGGTAAAAATCTGTCGTTCTACCCCTGAACAAGGAAGTTAACCCACTGTTCCCCGGTAGGCTGTCATTGTAAATAAGAATTTGTTCTTAACTGACTTGACTGATTAAATAAAAATTCTAGATGGATCCCGATTAAAAAACAGACAACTTAAAAGCAGAGAAAGAACAAGACGTGTTTTAACTTAGACAACATCGTGACTCACCTTTGTCTTTCTTGGACTTGGTCTTGGGAGCTTGGAGCTTCTTGGGTTTCACGGGCTGGGCCTGGGTCTGGGCCTGGGCCTGGGCCTGCTCTCTCCACCTCCTCAGCTGGAAGTTGATGAACTTCCACATCATGAAGGCTTGAGTCACACAGATGGTGGCCAGCACAGTGATCCTGTGAACAGAAGACTGTAATTAGACACAGTGATCCTGGGAAGAGGTGGTAGTTAGACACAGCGATCCTGGGAAGAGGTGGTAGTTAGACACAGCGATCCTGGGAAAAGAAGAGACAGTAGTTAGACACAGCGATCCTGGGAAGAGAAGAGACAGTAGTTAGACACAGCGATCCTGGGAAGAGAAGAGACTGTAGTTAGTCACAGCGATCCTGGCAAGAGAAGAGACGGTAGTTAGACACAGCGATCCTGGGAAGAGAAGAGACAGTAGTTAGACACATCGATTCTGGGAAGAGAAGAGACAGTAGTTAGTCACGGCGATCCTGAGAAGAGAAGAGACAGTAGTTAGACACAGCGATTCGGAGAAGAGAAGAGACAGTAGTTAGACACAGCGATCCTGGGAAGAGAAGAGACAGTAGTTAGTCACAGCGATCCTGGGAAGAGACAGTAGTTAGACACCAAATATTACATTTGAGGCAGTAGTTAGAGACAGCGATCCTGGGAAGAGACAGTAGTTAGACACCAAATATTACATTTGAGGCAGTAGTTAGAGACAGCGATCCTGGGAAGAGACAGTAGTTAGACACAGCGATCCTGAGAAGAGAAGAGACAGTAGTTAGGCACAGCGATTCGGAGAAGAGACAGTAGTTAGACACAGCGATCCTGGGAAGAGAAGAGGCAGTAGTTAGACACAGCGATCCTGGGAAGAGACAGTAGTTAGACACAGCGATCCTGGGAAGAGACAGTAGTTAGACACAGCGATCCTGGGAAGAGACAGTAGTTAGTCACCAAATATTACATTTGAGGCAGTAGTTAGTCACAGCGATCCTGAGAAGAGACAGTAGTTAGACACAGCGATCCTGGGAAGAGAAGAGACAGTAGTTAGTCACAGCGATCCTGAGAAGAGACAGTAGTTAGACACCAAATATTACATTTGAGGCAGTAGTTAGACACAGCGATCCTGGGAAGAGACAGTAGTTAGTCACCAAATATTACATTTGAGGCAGTAGTTAGACACAGCGATCATGGGAAGAGACAGTAGTTAGTCACCAAATATTACATTTGAGGCAGTAGTTAGACACAGCGATCCTGGGAAGAGACAGTAGTTAGACACAGCGATCCTGGGAAGAGACAGTAGTTAGACACAGCGATCCTGGGAAGAGACAGTAGTTAGTCACCAAATATTACATTTGAGGCAGTAGTTAGTCACAGCGATCCTGAGAAGAGACAGTAGTTAGACACCAAATATTACATTTGATGCAGTAGCCAAACTGGGTCCAGACTGTGAGAACACCGTCACAGTCGAAGTGGCTCATTTCTATACTAGACTCTGTTCCTAATCCTCTTTTCTCTACCATCTGAAAGGTCTTCCTCCCTACTATGGGGCGGCAGGTAGCCTAGTGGTTAGAGTGGAGGGGCGGCAGGTAGCCTAGTGGTTAGAGTGTAGAGGAGGGAGGTGGCCTAGTGGTTAGAGTGGAGGGGCGGCAGGTAGCCTAGTGGTTAGAGTGTAGAGGAGGGAGGTGGCCTAGTGGTTAGAGTGGAGGGGCGGCAGGTAGCCTAGTGGTTAGAGTGTAGAGGAGGCAGGGTAGCCTAGTGGTTAGAGTGTAGAGGAGGCAGGGTAGCCTAGTGGTTAGAGTGGAGGGGCGGCAGGGTAGCCTAGTGGTTAGAGTGGAGGGCGGCAGGTAGCCTAGTGGTTAGAGTGTAGAGGAGGCAGGGTAGCCTAGTGGTTAGAGTGGAGGGGCGGCAGGGTAGGCTAGTGGTTAGAGTGGAGGGGCGACAGGGTAGCCTAGTGGTTAGAGTGGAGGGGCGGCAGGTAGCCTAGTGGTTAGAGTGTAGAGGAGGCAGGGTAGCCTAGTGGTTAGAGTGTAGAGGAGGCAGGGTAGCCTAGTGGTTAGAGTGTAGAGGAGGCAGGGTAGCCTAGTGGTTAGAGTGTAGAGGAGGCAGGGTAGCCTAGTGGTTAGAGTGTAGAGGAGGCAGGGTAGCCTAGTGGTTAGAGTGTAGAGGAGGTAGCCTAGTGGTTAGAGTGTAGAGGAGGCAGCCTAGTGGTTAGAGTGTAGAGGAGGTAGCCTAGTGGTTAGAGTGTAGAGGAGGCAGGGTAGCCTAGTGGTTAGAGTGGAGGGGCGACAGGGTAGCCTAGTGGTTAGAGTGTAGAGGAGGCAGGGTAGCCTAGTGGTTAGAGTGTAGAGGAGGTAGCCTAGTGGTTAGAGTGTAGAGGAGGTAGCCTAGTGGTTAGAGTGTAGAGGAGGCAGGGTAGCCTAGTGGTTAGAGTGGAGAGGCGGCAGGGTAGCCTAGTGGTTAGAGTGTAGAGGCGGCAGGGTAGCCTAGTGGTTAGAGCGTAGAGGGGGCAGGTAGCCTAGTGGTTAGAGTGTAGAGGCGGCAGGGTAGCCTAGTGGTTAGAGTGTAGAGGTGGCAGGTAGCCTAGTGGTTAGAGTGTAGAGGTGGCAGCGTAGCCTAGTGGTTAGAGTGTAGAGGTGGCAGGTAGCCTAGTGGTTAGAGTGTAGAGGCGGCAAGGTAGCCTAGTGGTTAGAGTGTAGAGGCGGCAGCGTAGCCTAGTGGTTAGAGTGTAGAGGCGGCAGCTTAGCCTAGTGGTTAGAGCGTAGAGGCGGCAGCGTAGCCTAGTGGTTAGAGCGTAGAGGCGGCAGGTATCCTAGTGGTTAGAGCGTAGAGGCGGCAGGTAGCCTAGTGGTTAGAGTGTAGAGGCGGCAGGGTAGCCTAGTGGTTGGTTAGAGTGGTTAGAGGCGGCAGGTAGCCTAGTGGTTAGAGTGTAGAGGCGGCAGGTATCCTTGTGGTTAGAGCGTAGAGGCGGCAGGTAGCCTAGTGGTTAGAGCGTAGAGAGGCGGCAGGTAGCCTAGTGGTTAGAGTGTAGAGGCGGCAGCGTAGCCTAGTGGTTAGAGCGTAGAGGCGGCAGCGTAGCCTAGTGGTTAGAGTGTAGAGGCGGCAGCGTAGCCTAGTGGTTAGAGTGTAGAGGCGGCAGGTATCCTTGTGGTTAGAGCGTAGAGGCGGCAGGTAGCCTAGTGGTTAGAGCGGAGAGGCGGCAGGTAGCCTAGTGGTTAGAGTGAGCGCAGGTATCCTTGTGAGGCGGCAGCGTAGCCTAGTGTGGTTAGAGCGCGTAGAGGCGGCAGGTAGCCTAGTGGTTAGAGTGTAGAGGAGGCAGGTAGCCTAGCGGTTAGAGTGTAGAGGCGGCAGCGTAGCCTAGTGGTTAGAGTGTAGAGGCGGCAGGTATCCTAGTGGTTAGAGCGTAGAGGCGGCAGGTAGCCTAGTGGTTAGAGAGTAGAGGCGGCAGGTAGCCTAGTGGTTAGAGTGTAGAGGCTGCAGCGTAGCCTAGTGGTTAGAGTGTAGAGGCGGCAGGGTAGCCTAGTGGTTAGAGCGTAGAGGGGGCAGGTAGCCTAGTGGTTAGAGTGTAGAGGCGGCAGGGTAGCCTAGTGGTTAGACTGTAGAGGTGGCAGGTAGCCTAGTGGTTAGAGTGTAGAGGCGGCAGCGTAGCCTAGTGGTTAGAGTGTAGAGGCGGCAGGTATCCTTGTGGTTAGAGCGTAGAGGCGGCAGGTAGCCTAGTGGTTAGAGCGGAGGCGGCAGGTAGCCTAGTGGTTAGAGCGTAGAGGCGGCAGCGTAGCCTAGTGGTTAGAGCGTAGAGGCGGCAGGTAGCCTAGTGGTTAGAGTGTAGAGGAGGCAGGTAGCCTAGCGGTTAGAGTGTAGAGGCGGCAGCGTAGCCTAGTGGTTAGAGTGTAGAGGCGGCAGGTATCCTAGTGGTTAGAGCGTAGAGGCGGCAGGTAGCCTAGTGGTTAGAGAGTAGAGGAGGCAGGTAGCCTAGCGGTTAGAGTGTAGAGGCGGCAGCGTAGCCTAGTGGTTAGAGTGTAGAGGCGGCAGGTATCCTTGTGGTTAGACTGTAGAGGCGGCAGGGTAGCCTAGTGGTTAGAGTGTAGAGGTGGCAGGTAGCCTAGTGGTTAGAGTGTAGAGGCGGCAGCGTAGCCTAGTGGTTAGAGTGTAGAGGTGGCAGGTAGCCTAGTGGTTAGAGTGTAGAGGCGGCAAGGTAGCCTAGTGGTTAGAGTGTAGAGGCGGCAGCGTAGCCTAGTGGTTAGAGTGTAGAGGCGGCAGCGTAGCCTAGTGGTTAGAGCGTAGAGGCGGCAGCGTAGCCTAGTGGTTAGAGCGTAGAGGCGGCAGGTAGCCTAGTGGTTAGAGCGTAGAGGCGGCAGGCAATATAATAATAATAATATATGCCATTTAGCAGACGCTTTTATCCAAAGCGACTTACAGTCATGTGTGTATACATTCTACATATGGTAGCCTAGTGGTTAGAGCGTAGAGGCGGCAGCGTAGCCTAGTGGTTAGAGCGTAGAGGCGGCAGCGTAGCCTAGTGGTTAGAGCGTAGAGACGGCAGGTAGCCTAGTGGTTAGAGTGTAGAGGCGGCAGGTAGCCTAGTGGTTAGAGCGTAGAGACGGCAGGTAGCCTAGTGGTTAGAGTGTAGAGGCGGCAGCGTAGCCTAGTGGTTAGAGCGTAGAGGCGGCAGGTAGCCTAGTGGTTAGAGCGTAGAGGCGGCAGGTAGCCTAGTGGTTAGAGCGTAGAGGCGGCAGGTAGCCTAGTGGTTAAAGAGTAGAGGCGGCAGCGTAGCCTAGTGGTTAGAGTGTAGAGGCGGCAGCGTAGCCTAGTGGTTAGAGTGTAGAGGTGGCAGGGTGGCCTAGTGGTTAGAGCGTAGAGGCGGCAGGAAGCCTAGTGGTTAGAGTGTAGAGGCGGCAGCGTAGCCTAGTGGTTAGAGTGTAGAGGCGGCAGGTAGCCTAGTGGTTAGAGTGTAGAGGCGGCAGGGTAGCGTAGTGGTTAGAGCGTAGAGGCGGCAGGTAGCCTAGTGGTTAGAGTGTAGAGGCGGCAGCGTAGCCTAGTTGTTAGAGTGTAGAGGCGGCAGCGTTGCCTAGTGTTTAGAGTGTAGAGGTGGCAGCGTAGCCTAGTGGTTAGAGTGTAGAGGAGGCAGCGTAGCCTAGTGGTTAGAGTGTAGAGGAGGCAGCGTAGCCTAGTGGTTAGAGTGTAGAGGTGGCAGCGTAGCCTAGTGGTCAGAGTGTAGAGGAGGCAGCGTAGCCTAGTGGTTAGAGTGTAGAGGTGGCAGCGTAGACGAGTGGTTAGAGTGTAGAGGTGGCAGCGTAGCCTAGTGGTTAGAGTGGAGGGGCGGCAGTGTAGCCTAGTGGTTAGAGTGGAGGGGCGGCAGGGTAGCCTAGTGGTTAGAGTGTAGAGGTGGCAGCGTAGCCTAGTGGTTAGAGTGTAGAGGAGGCAGTGTAGCCTAGTGGTTAGAGTGGAGGGCGGCAGCGTAGCCTAGTGGTTAGAGTGGAGGGGGCAGGGTAGCCTAGTGGTTAGAGTGTAGAGGCGGCAGGTAGCCTAGTGGTTAGAGCGTAGAGGCGGCAGGCAATATAATAATAATAATATATGCCATTTAGCAGACGCTTTTATCCAAAGCGACTTACAGTCATGTGTGCATACATTCTACATATGGTAGCCTAGTAGTTAGAGCGTAGAGGCGGCAGCGTAGCCTAGTGGTTAGAGCGTAGAGGCGGCAGCGTAGCCTAGTGGTTAGAGCGTAGAGGCGGCAGGTAGCCTAGTGGTTAGAGTGTAGAGGCGGCAGGTAGCCTAGTGGTTAGAGCGTAGAGGCGGCAGCGTAGCCTAGTGGTTAGAGCGTAGAGGCGGCAGCGTAGCCTAGTGGTTAGAGCGTAGAGGCGGCAGGTAGCCTAGTGGTTAGAGCGTAGAGGCGGCAGCGTAGCCTAGTGGTTAGAGCGTAGAGGCGGCAGGTAGCCTAGTGGTTAGAGCGTAGAGGCGGCAGCGTAGCCTAGTGGTTAGAGTGTAGAGGCGGCAGCGTAGCCTAGTGGTTAGAGTGTAGAGGTGGCAGGGTGGCCTAGTGGTTAGAGCGTAGAGGCGGCAGGAAGCCTAGTGGTTAGAGTGTAGAGGCGGCAGCGTAGCCTAGTGGTTAGAGTGTAGAGGCGGCAGGTAGCCTAGTGGTTAGAGTGTAGAGGCGGCAGGGTAGCGTAGTGGTTAGAGCGTAGAGGCGGCAGGTAGCCTAGTGGTTAGAGTGTAGAGGCGGCAGCGTAGCCTAGTTGTTAGAGTGTAGAGGCGGCAGCGTTGCCTAGTGTTTAGAGTGTAGAGGTGGCAGCGTAGCCTAGTGGTTAGAGTGTAGAGGAGGCAGCGTAGCCTAGTGGTTAGAGTGTAGAGGAGGCAGCGTAGCCTAGTGGTTAGAGTGTAGAGGTGGCAGCGTAGCCTAGTGGTCAGAGTGTAGAGGAGGCAGCGTAGCCTAGTGGTTAGAGTGTAGAGGTGGCAGCGTAGACGAGTGGTTAGAGTGTAGAGGTGGCAGCGTAGCCTAGTGGTTAGAGTGGAGGGGCGGCAGTGTAGCCTAGTGGTTAGAGTGGAGGGGCGGCAGGGTAGCCTAGTGGTTAGAGTGTAGAGGTGGCAGCGTAGCCTAGTGGTTAGAGTGTAGAGGAGGCAGGTAGCCTAGTGGTTAGAGTGTAGAGGTGGCAGGTAGCCTAGTGGTTAGAGTGTAGAGGTGGCAGCGTAACCTAGTGGTTAGAGTGTAGAGGCGGCAGGTAGCCTAGTGGTTAGAGTGGAGGGGCGGCAGGGTAGCCTAGTGGTTAGAGCGGAGGGGCGGCAGCGTAGCCTAGTGGTTAGAGCGTTGGACTAGTAACCGGAAGGTTGCAAGTTCAAACCCCCGTTCTGCCCCTGAACAGGCAGTTAACCCATTGTTTCTAGGCCATCATTGAAAGTAAGAATGTGTTCTTAACTGACTTGACTAGTTAAATAAAATTAAAAATAATAATAAATAATAATAATAATAAAACTACAACTAGTAAATTGTCTTTAGTTAAGTTTCACTCCAGCCAAGCCACCACCATTACACGCTCTCTCTCACCGAACTATGAGCACATTGAAGTTCCCGTTAGCCAGGTCCAGTCCCTGTTGATCAGCGTTGGACAGGCCGAAGCCCACAGTCAGGACAGACAGGGACAGGGTGAGCAGCCGTCCAAGGACAAACAGCACCGCCCAGATGGAAAACCTTGTGGAGAGACAGACATGTTACATGACCATTCTTTATCAACACTATCATAACAAGACCTGTAGTAGACTGTCTAATATATAAACACCAGACCTGTAGTAGACTGACTGTCTAATAGATAAACACCAGACCTGTAGTAGACTGACTGTCTAATAGATAAACACCAGACCTGTAGTAGACTGTCTAATAGATAAACACCAGACCTGTAGTAGACTGTCTAATAGATAAACACCAGACCTGTAGTAGACTGACTGTCTAATAGATAAACACCAGACCTGTAGTAGACTGTCTAATAGATAAACACCAGACCTGTAGTAGACTGACTGTCTAATAGATAAACACCAGACCTGTAGTAGACTGACTGTCTAATAGATAAACACCAGACCTGTAGTAGACTGACTGTCTAATAGATAAACACCAGACCTGTAGTAGACTGACTGTCTAATAGATAAACACCAGACCTGTAGTAGACTGACTGTCTAATAGATAAACACCAGACCTGTAGTAGACTGACTGTCTAATAGATAAACACCAGACCTGTAGTAGACTGTCTACTAGATAAACACCAGACCTGTAGTAGACTGTCTAATAGATAAACACCAGACCTGTAGTAGACTGACTGTCTAATAGATAAACACCAGACCTGTAGTAGACTGTCTAATAGATAAACACCAGACCTGTAGTAGACTGTCTAATAGATAAACACCAGACCTGTAGTAGACTGACTGTCTAATAGATAAACACCAGACCTGTAGTAGACTGACTGTCTAATAGATAAACACCAGACCTGTAGTAGACTGACTGTCTAATAGATAAACACCAGACCTGTAGTAGACTGTCTACTAGATAAACACCAGACCTGTAGTAGACTGTCTAATAGATAAACACTAGACCTGTAGTAGACTGACTGTCTAATAGATAAACACCAGACCTGTAGTAGACTGTCTAATAGATAAACACCAGACCTGTAGTAGACTGTCTAATAGATAAACACCAGACCTGTAGTAGACTGTCTAATAGATAAACACCAGACCTGTAGTAGACTGTCTAATAGATAAACACCAGACCTGTAGTAGACTGACTGTCTAATAGATAAACACCAGACCTGTAGTAGACTGACTGTCTAATAGATAAACACCAGACCTGTAGTAGACTGTCTAATAGATAAACACCAGACCTGTAGTAGACTGACTGTCTAATAGATAAACACCAGACCTGTAGTAGACTGACTGTCTAATAGATAAACACCAGACCTGTAGTAGACTGTCTAATAGATAAACACCAGACCTGTAGTAGACTGTCTAATAGATAAACACTAGACCTGTAGTAGACTGACTGTCTAATAGATAAACACCAGACCTGTAGTAGACTGACTGTCTAATAGATAAACACCAGACCTGTAGTAGACTGTCTAATAGATAAACACCAGACCTGTAGTAGACTGTCTAATAGATAAACACCAGACCTGTAGTAGACTGACTGTCTAATAGATAAACACCAGACCTGTAGTAGACTGTCTAATAGATAAACACCAGACCTGTAGTAGACTGTCTAATAGATAAACACCAGACCTGTAGTAGACTGACTGTCTAATAGATAAACACCAGACCTGTAGTAGACTGACTGTCTAATAGATAAACACCAGACCTGTAGTAGACTGACTGTCTAATAGATAAACACCAGACCTGTAGTAGACTGACTGTCTAATAGATAAACACCAGACCTGTAGTAGACTGACTGTCTAATAGATAAACACCAGACCTGTAGTAGACTGACTGTCTAATAGATAAACACCAGACCTGTAGTAGACTGTCTAATAGATAAACACCAGACCTGTAGTAGACTGACTGTCTAATAGATAAACACCAGACCTGTAGTAGACTGACTGTCTAATAGATAAACACCAGACCTGTAGTAGACTGACTGTCTAATAGATAAACACCAGACCTGTAGTAGACCGACTGTCTACTAGATAAACACAAGACCTGTAGTAGACTGTCTACTAGATAAACACCAGACCTGTAGTAGACTGTCTAATAGATAAACACCAGACCTGTAGTAGACTGTCTAATAGATAAACACCAGACCTGTAGTAGACTGTCTAATAGATAAACACCAGACCTGTAGTAGACTGTCTAATAGATAAACACCAGACCTGTAGTAGACTGACTGTCTAATAGATAAACACCAGACCTGTAGTAGACTGTCTAATAGATAAACACCAGACCTGTAGTAGACTGACTGTCTAATAGATAAACACCAGACCTGTAGTAGACTGTCTAATAGATAAACACAAGACCTGTAGTAGACCGACTGTCTAATAGATAAACACCAGACCTGTAGTAGACTGTCTAATAGATAAACACCAGACCTGTCGTAGACTGTCTAATAGATAAACACCAGACCTGTAGTAGACCGACTGTCTAATAGATAAACACCAGACCTGTAGTAGACTGTCTAATAGATAAACACCAGACCTGTCGTAGACTGTCTAATAGATAAACACCAGACCTGTAGTAGACTGACTGTCTAATAGATAAACACCAGACCTGTAGTAGACTGACTGTCTAATAGATAAACACCAGACCTGTAGTAGACTGACTGTCTAATAGATAAACACCAGACCTGTCGTAGACTGTCTAATAGATAAACACCAGACCTGTAGTAGACTGACTGTCTAATAGATAAACACCAGACCTGTAGTAGACTGACTGTCTAATAGATAAACACCAGACCTGTAGTAGACTGACTGTCTAATAGATAAACACCAGACCTGTAGTAGACTGTCTAATAGATAAACACCAGACCTGTAGTAGACTGTCTAATAGATAAACACTATGATCAAATCAAAGGTTATGTGTTACGTGTGCCGAATACAACAGGTGTTCTATTCAACAGGCTATATACAGTAGCGAGGCTATATACAGTAGCGAGGCTATATACAGTAGCGAGGCTACATACAGACACCGGTTAGTCAGGCTGATTGAGGTAGTATGCACATGTAGATATGGTTAAAGTGACTATACATACATGATGAACAGAGAGTAGCAGTAGTTTAAAAGAGGGGTTGGTGGGTGGTGGGACACAATGCAGATAGCCCGGTTAGCCAATGTGCAGGAGCACTGGTTGGTCGGGCCATTTAGGTAGTATGTACATGAATGTATAGTTAAAGTGACTATGCATATATGATAAACAGAGATTAGCAGCAGAAGTCAGGAGTCTTATGGCTTGGGGGGTAAAAACTGTTGACAAGCCTTTTTGTCCTAGACTTTGCACTCCGGTACCGCTTGCCATGCGCTAGTAGAGAGAACAGTCTATGACTGGGGTGGCTCGGGTCTTTGACAATTTTTAGGGCCTTCCTCTGACAGCGCCTGTTATAGAGGTCCTGGATGGCAGGAAGCTTAGCCCCAGTGATGTACTGGGCCGTTCGCACTACCCTGTGTAGTGCCTTGCAGTCGGAGGCCGAGCAGTTGCCGTACCAGGCAGTGATGCATCCAGTCAGGATACTCTCAATGGTGCAGCTGTAGAACCTTTTGAGGATCTGAGGACCCATGGAAAATCTTTTTAGTTTCCTGAGGGGGAATAGGTTTTGTCGTGCCCTCTTCATGACTGTCTTGGTGTGTTTGGACCATGTTAGTTTGTTGGTGATGTGGACACCAAGGAACATGAAGCTCCCAACCTGCTCCACTACAGCCCCGTCGATGAGAATGGGGGACGTGCTCCGTCCTCCTTTTCCTGTTGTCCACAATCATCTCCTTTGTCTTGATCACGTTGAGGGAGAGGTTGTTATTCTGGCACCTGCCAGCCAGGTCTCTTACCTCCTCCCTATAGGCTGTCTCGTCGTTGTCGGTGATCAGGCCTACCACTGTTGTTGTCGTCGTCTGCGAACTTAGTGATGGCGATGGAGTCGTTTCTGGCCATGCAGTTGTCATGAATGACAAAGAGTACAGGAGGGGGCTGAGCACGCACCCCTGAGGGGCCCCCGTGTTGAGGATCAGCGTGGCTGATGTGTTGCTACCTATCCTTACCACCTGGGGAGGCCCGTCAGGAAGTCCAGGATCCAGTTGCAGAGGGAGATGTTTAGTCCCAGGGTCCTTAGCTTAGTGATGAGCTTTGAGGACACTATGGTGTTGAACGCTGAGCTGTAGTCAATGAACAGCATTCAGCATAGGTGTTCCTTTTGTCCAGGTGGGAAAGGGCAGTGTGGAGCGCAATAGAGATTGCATCATATGTGGATCTGTTGGGACGGTATGCAAATTGGAGTGTGTCTAGGGTCTCTGGGAGAATGGTGTCGTTGTGAGCCATGACCAGCCTTTCAAAGCACTTCATGGCTACGGACTTGAGAGCTACAGGTCTGTAGTCATTTAGGCAGGTTGCCTTTGTGTTCTTGGGCACAGGGACTATGGTGCTCTGCTTGAAGCATGTTGGTATTACAGACTCAATCAGGGAGAGGTTGAACATGTCGGTGAAGACACCTGCCAGTTGGTCAGCACACGCCTGGAGCACACAGATCACACGTCCTGGTAGTCTGTCTGGCCCTGCAGCCTTGTGTAATGTTGACCTGTTTAAAGGTCTTACTCACGTCGGCTACGGAGAGAGTGATCACACAGTCGTCCGGAACAGATGATGTCTTAATAGATAAACACACATCATAACACAAGACCTGTAGACTGACTAACATCCTGGTCTAAAATGCCAAGTTGGCTTTATAGGGATATTTTGTTGTAGGGCTTTGAAGTGTGCTGTGTAACCTCAACTCACCCAGTCTCTCTGTGTGTGTGTGTGTGTTCACCCAGTCTCTCTGTCTGTGTGTGTTCACCCAGTCTCTCTGTCTGTGTGTGTGTGTGTTCACCCAGTCTCTCTGTCTGTGTGTGTGTGTGCGTGTTCACCCAGTCTCTCTGTCTGTGTGTGTGCATGTTCACCCAGTCTGTCTGTGTGTGTGTGTGTGTGTGTGTGTTCACCCAGTCTCTCTGTCTTTGTGTGTGTGTGTGTTCACCCAATCTCTCTGTCTTTTGTGTGTGTGTGTGTGTGTGTGTGTTCACCCAGTCTCTCTGTCTGTGTGTGTGTGTGTTCACCCAGTCTCTCTGTGTGTGTGTGTGTGTGTGTGTGTGTGTGTGTGTGTGTGTTCACCCAGTCTCTCTGTGTGTGTGTGTGTGTGTTCACCCAGTCTCTGTGTGTGTGTGTGTGTGTGTGTGTGTGTGTGTGTGTGTGTGTGTGTGTGTGTGTGTGTGTGTGTGTGTGTGTGTGTGTGTGTGTGTGTGTGTGTGTGTGTGTGTGTGTGTGTGTGTGTGTGTTCACCCAGTCTCTGTGTGTGTGTGTGTGTTCACCCAGTCTCTCTCTGTGTGTGTGTGTGTGTGTGTGTGTGTGTGTGTGTGTTCACCCAGTCTGTCTCTTCTCGTTGCTGAAGTAGACCAGGCGCGACACGTGGAAGAGAAGCTCTACGAAGTAGTGCAGCACCAGCAGGACCAGAGCCAGACGATTCAGACTGGAAGACACAAAATGGACGCCGTTAGATCCCTCTGTTACCACAGTAATGACAACTAATTAGACGGTTCGAGCCTCACAGAGAGGTAAGGAAATA
This sequence comes from Oncorhynchus keta, assembly GCF_023373465.1. NCBI lineage: Eukaryota > Metazoa > Chordata > Actinopteri > Salmoniformes > Salmonidae > Oncorhynchus > Oncorhynchus keta. The sequence continues at coordinate 5,982,772 of NC_068424.1, read as the reverse complement.
CTTCGCCTTTCTTTGGCTAGAAAACGGCTATTTTAACCACGAACCCTAGCCTTGCTATGGTGTGTCAATTTCCAACCATCTAATTGTCATATCAAAAAAGAGGAGCCGTGGACAGAGTAGAAATGTAGTCAGCCCCCTGATCCAACCGCCCTGCTGTAGTCAGCCCCCTGATCCAACCGCCCTGCTGTAGTCAGCCCCCTGATCCAACCGCCCTGCTGTAGTCAGCCCCCTGATCCAACCGCCCTGCTGTAGTCAGCCCTCTGATCCAACCGCCCTGCTGTAGTCAGCCCTCTGATCCAACCGCCCTGCTGTAGTCAGCCCCCTGATCCAACCGCCCTGCTGTAGTCAGCCCCCTGATCCAACCGCCCTGCTGTAGTCAGCCCCCTGATCCAACCGCCCGGCTGTAGTCAGCCCCCTGATCCAACCGCCCTGCTGTAGTCAGCCCCCTGATCCAACCGCCCTGCTGTAGTCAGCCCCCTGATCCAACCGCCCTGCTGTAGTCAGCCCTCTACAGCAGGGCGGTTGGATCAGTCAGCCCTCTACAGCAGGGCGGTTGGACCAGTCAGCCCTCTACAGCAGGGCGGTTGGATCAGTCAGCCCTCTACAGCAGGGCGGTTGGACCAGTCAGCCCTCTACAGCAGGGCGGTTGGATCAGTCAGCCCTCTACAGCAGGGCGGTTGGACCAGTCAGCCCTCTACAGCAGGGCGGTTGGACCAGTCAGCCCTCTACAGCAGGGCGGTTGGATCAGTCAGCCCTCTGATCCAACCTCAAGCCTCTGTGTGTAAGCGTCTTTCAGAGCGGTAGAGGAAGTGGATTTTCCACTGGACTTTTTGTGTACAATTGGACAACACAATAATCTTCTAGTGTTGTTGATGTGAACCAGTCTTACTTGAGAATGTATGCTCCTGCGATGTGAACTAAGTACAGAGAGATATACACCAACTGTCGGGGAATATCCTCCTGCAAACAAACAGCAAAAGAGACTTCAGGATTTCAGGAAAACAAACAGCCGACATTTAACTCTGTAATGACGATAAGTAAAAATGGTGGTCAAAATGTTTCAACTTCTTTTGAAACACAAATAGTACATCAGCAAGGAACTCACTTGTGAGTTAAGTCAATTCAATCCAAGTAGTACACAGTACACATACACATAGTACACATACACATAGTACACATACACGTAGTACACATACACATAGTACACATACACGTAGTACACATAGTACACATACACGTAGTACACATAGTACACATACACGTAGTACACATACACGTAGTACACATACACGTAGTACACATACACGTAGTACACATACACATAGTACACATACACATAGTACACATACACGTAGTACACATAGTACACATACACGTAGTACACATACACGTAGTACACATAGTCTGTTGGAGTACTGTGTGTACTAAGTGCTCACCTTCTTGGTCTTCTGGAAGTAGATCTCAGGCAGAGCGTGAAGCCAGTAGCCCATCTGGTTGATAAAATAGAATTTCATCTGGAACCTACAAACAGGACATCTGGTTGATAAAATAGAATTTCATCTGGAACCTACAAACAGGACATCTGGTTGATAAAATAGAATTTCATCTGGAACCTACAAACAGGACATCTGGTTGATAAAATAGAATTTCATCTGGAACCTACAAACAGGACATCTGGTTGATAAAATAGAATTTCATCTGGAACCTACAAGCACCACAAACAGGACATCTGGTTGATAAAATAGAATTTCATCTGAAACCTACAAACAGGACATCTGGTTGATAAAATAGAATTTCATCTGGAACCTACAAACAGGACATCTGGTTGATAAAATAGAATTTCATCTGGAACCTACAAGCACCACAAACAAAACACCAAGTCCATTCTATCACTACCTTATATTCTTAGTTCATTGAGCAGACACTTCTCGAGAGCTACTTAAAACAAAATAAATCAAGTGGATTCAACGAAGGTAAGACAATGTTACAGTAGCATTTTGCACATACAAAAAGAAAAAAGCAGCTACAATTTGCTATTAAATAGCACTAGACGGGTTACACACAGAGGTACCTAGGAGAAGTCACGCTGAGTGATATGATTCACTCATTCCATAGAGGAGGGTTTGAAGAGAACACCTCCCAAATCCTTTTTAAAAGAAACACCTCCCAAATCATTTTTAAAAGAAACACCTCCCAAATCATTTTTAAAAGAAACGCCCCCCAAATCCTTTTTAAAAGAAACGCCCCCCAAATCCTTTTTAAAAGAAACGCCCCCAAATCCTTTTTAAAAGAAACGCCCCCAAATCCTTTTTAAAAGAAACGCCCCCAAATCCTTTTAAAAGAAACGCCCCCAAATCCTTTTTAAAAGAAACGCCCCCAAATCCTTTTTAAAAGAAACGCCCCCAAATCCTTTTTAAAAGAAACGCCCCCAAATCCTTTTTAAAAGAAACGCCCCCAAATCCTTTTTAAAAGAAACGCCCCCAAATCCTTTTTAAAAGAAACGCCCCCAAATCCTTTTTAAAAGAAACGCCCCCAAATCCTTTTTAAAAGAAACGCCCCAAATCCTTTTTAAAAGAAACGCCCCCAAATCCTTTTTAAAAGAAACGCCCCCAAATCCTTTTTAAAAGAAACGCCCCCAAATCCTTTTTAAAAGAAACGCCCCCAAATCCTTTTTAAAAGAAACGCCCCCAAATCCTTTTTAAAAGAAACGCCCCCAAATCCTTTTTAAAAGAAACGCCCCCAAATCCTTTTAAAAGAAACGCCCCCAAATCCTTTTTTAAAAGAAACGCCCCCAAATCCTTTTTAAAAGAAACGCCCCCAAATCCTTTTTAAAAGAAACTCCCCCAAATCCTTTTAAAAGAAACGCCCCCAAATCCTTTTTAAAAGAAACGCCCCCAAATCCTTTTTAAAAGAAACGCCCCCAAATCCTTTTTAAAAGAAACGCCCCCAAATCCTTTTTAAAAGAAACGCCCCCAAATCCTTTTTAAAAGAAACGCCCCCAAATCCTTTTTAAAAGAAACGCCCCCAAATCCTTTTTAAAAGAAACGCCCCCAAATCCTTTTTAAAAGAAACGCCCCAAATCCTTTTTAAAAGAAACGCCCCCAAATCCTTTTTAAAAGAAACGCCCCCAAATCCTTTTTAAAAGAAACGCCCCCAAATCCTTTTTAAAAGAAACGCCCCCAAATCCTTTTTAAAAGCCCCCAAATCCTTTTTAAAGAACGCCCCCAAATCCTTTTAAAAGAAACGCCCCCAAATCCTTTTTAAAAGAAACGCCCCAAATCCTTTTTAAAAGAAACGCCCCCAAATCCTTTTTAAAAGAAACGCCCCAAATCCTTTTTAAAAGAAACGCCCCCAAATCCTTTTTAAAAGAAACGCCCCCAAATCCTTTTTAAAAGAAACGCCCCCAAATCCTTTTTAAAAGAAACGCCCCAAATCCTTTTTAAAAGAAACGCCCCCAAATCCTTTTTTTAAAAGAAACGCCCCCAAATCCTTTTTAAAAGAAACGCCCCCAAATCCTTTTTTTTAATGTAAACGCCCCCAAATCCTTTTTTTTTATGTAAACGCCCCAAGCTCCTATTTAAAAAATAAATAAAAACACCAACTCCTATTAAAAAAATAATAATAATAATAATTTAAAAACTCAACTCCAATACAGCATATTATTTATTATTTAACCAGTCAGTTAAGAACACATTATTATTTACAATGGGGCAGATTGACAGATTTGAACCTTGTCAGCTCGGGGTTTGAACTTGCAACCTTTCGGTTACTGGTCCAACACTCTAACCACGAGGCACCCTGCCTCCTCTACACTCTAACCCTAAGGCTACCCTAGTGGAGAGCTTAGAGCTTTCAACATGAAAGAATACGAAATCATTTTGTCGAATTGAAAGAAGACCAGTTTCCTCTCGGTCACAGAAGGACAGATATCGCCCTGTGTTTTAAACGTTGTAACGAGTAAAGCATGCGTTTGATATGACATCTTTGCATTGGTCGGAGGACGCTGGGATGAAAATTGTCTGTTCGTTATATACGAAACGGTCCCAAGCTTGTCATTATGTACGATCACATGTATTTAGTTAGAAGGTGAAATATTATAGTATGACGTTTATAAAATGTGATTGATATATATATCACTCCACTGATTCGTCCTATTTGCACGGTGTACTTGAGTTTGTGTCCTCAAAAATGACCTCAGCCAGGTATAACTACGTTGACCAGAAAGGTGAGCTCTTTCTGTCAGTAGAAGCATTTCTGTTGGTATGTCTATATTAGGCAAAAAAAATCTACTTTGACACTTAACTATGGAAATCCTGTGACTAACACAATAACCATTACTAGCCATCTTATTAACCCTAACTAGCCATCTTACTAATCCTAACTAACCCTAACTAACCACCTTTCCAACCTGAAATCCTGTGACTAACACAATAACCATTACTAGCCATCTTATTAACCCTAACTAGCCATTTTACTAATCCTAACTAGCCATCTTACTAATCCCAACTAACCCTAACTAACCATCTTACTAACCACCTTTCCAACCTGAAATCCTGTGACTAACACAGGAACATCTCTGAAGCTAGAATAAGCAGAACGGTTTCCACGGAGATAGTTAAGAGAACTAATGCTCTCTAAGTACAAACAGTCTGTCTGTGTGTTTCAACAAAGCCACCCACTTCTATGCAAATATCCCACCAGTTGACATTCGGGAACTGAGGAGTCCTGTGAATGATGAGCGTTGGCCATTACAAGGAAACAACCCACAAAGATGATGTGTAAAAACAGTCAGAAACATTTAGTTGTACATGTTTAACTTTTTAAACTCTTTAAAACAAAAAAGAGACAGTACTCAAGTCTGATGAGTATAATGTTTGGGTTTGGCATAGAAAAAGGGTTCAGGACTTACGTCATCAGGGTATGAGGGTACCCATCCCACAGACTCACTGGGTTGGACAGGAAGTTCTCCTGGAAGAGAAACAAACAAAAAAAAAGTCTCACACGCACCAATCAGATGGTCTTAAACAAAACAGGAACACCCCACTAGCCCAGTAAACAACACAGCCCAGAATGTAGACCATTTAAAACCACCGACACACACACACACACACACACACACACACACACACACACACACACACACACACACACACACACACACACACACACACACACACACACACACACACACACATTATAGTTTAAAGCACATACAGACATGAGGATGCTGGTTCCCCACCCGAAGGAGAACAGGTAGAAAGCAGAGAGCTGGCCTGACTCGTTGAACTTGCTGTGCTTGGTCTTAGAGAAGTGCATCTTTCGGTTGATTTTCTGCGTAACAAATAGAGAGAGGTTAGAGGTGGTGGTGTATAGACAGAGAGAGGTTAGAGGTGGTGGTGTATAGATAGAGAGAGGTTAGAGGTGGTGGTGTATAGATAGAGAGAGGTTAGAGGTGGTGGTGTATAGATAGAGAGAGGTTAGAGGTGGTGGTGTATAGATAGAGAGAGGTTAGAGGTGGTGGTGTATAGATAGAGAGAGGTTAGAGGTGGTGGTGTATAGATAGAGAGAGGTTAGAGGTGGTGGTGTATAGACAGTGAGAGGTTAGAGGTGGTGGTGTATAGATAGAGAGAGGTTAGAGGTGGTGGTGTATAGATAGAGAGAGGTTAGAGGTGGTGGTGTATAGATAGAGAGAGGTTAGAGGTGGTGGTGTATAGATAAAGAGAGGTTAGAGGTGGTGGTGTATAGATAGAGAGAGGTGAGAGGTGGTGGTGTATAGACAGAGAAAGGTTAGAGGTGGTGGTGTATAGATAGAGAGAGGTTAGAGGTGGTGGTGTATAGATAGAGAGAGGTTAGAGGTGGTGGTGTATAGATAGAGAGAGGTTAGAGGTGGTGGTGTATAGATAGAGAGAGGTTAGAGGTGGTGGTGTATAGATAGAGAGAGGTTAGAGGTGGTGGTGTATAGATAGAGAGAGGTTAGAGGTGGTGGTGTATAGATAGAGAGAGGTTAGAGGTAATTAATTATTATCCAATTTTATTAGAAGAATAATAAAACTGCCAGTGTGTGTGTCTGACCGTGTGTGTGTGTGTGTGTGTGTGTCTGAGTGTGTGTGTGTGTGTGTGTGTCTGAGTGTGTGTGTCTGGGTGTGTGTGTGTGTCTGAGTGTGTGTGTGTGTGTGTCTGAGTGTGTGTGTGTGTGTGTGTGTGTCTGAGTGTGTGTGTGTGTGTGTGTGTGTGTGTGTGTGTGTGTGTGTGTGTGTGTGTGTGTGTGTGTGTGTGTGTGTGTGTGTGTGTGTGTGTGTGTGTGTGTGTGTGTGTGTGTGTGTGTGTGTGTGTGTGTGTGTGTGTGTGTGTGTGTGTGTGTGTGTGTGTGTGTGTGTGTGTGTGTGTGTGTGTGTCTGAGTGTGTGTGTGTGTGTGTGTGTGTGTGTGTGTGTCTGAGTGTGTGTGTGTGTGTGTGTGTCTGAGTGTGTGTGTGTGTGTGTGTGTGTGTGTCTGAGTGTGTGTGTGTGTGTGTGTGTGTGTGTGTGTGTGTGTGTGTGTGTGTGTGTGTGTGTGTGTGTGTGTGTGTCTGAGTGTGTGTGTGTGTCTGAGTGTGTGTGTGTGTGTGTCTGAGTGTGTGTGTGTCTGAGTGTGTGTGTGTCTGAGTGTGTCTGAGTGTGTGTCTGTCTGAGTGTGTGTCTGAGAGTGTGTCTGTCTGAGTGTGTGTGTGTCTGAGTGTGTGTGTGTCTGAGTGTGTGTGTGTGTCTGAGTGTGTGTGTGTCTGAGTGTGTGTGTGTCTGAGTGTGTGTGTGTCCTTACGTCCAGTACATACTCCTGGATGATAGCGTGGATGATGATGGCCACCAGCATGTAGAAGAAGATCGTAGCCAGATCCTTCAGCCCGTGGTGGAAGTGGTTCACCACGCTCTCCTCTGATAGGCCTTCTGATAGGGAGACACACAAAGCATTTCGCCTTAATAAACCCTTTATTCCCGACTGTCTCTGCTGGACCTTCTGATGGGAGTATTTTGCATGTGAAATGGACAGATTGGAGACAGGGGGAAAGATACATCGATAAGAGAGAACATGTCAAACGGTATAACCACACCAAGGTCCCACTGTAGGAGCCGGCCCTAAAACCACACCAAGGTCCCACTGTAGGAGCCGGCCCTAAAACCACACCAAGGTCCCACTGTCGGAGCCGGCACTATAACCACACCAAGGTCCCACTGTTGGAGCCGGCACTATAACCACACCAAGGTCCCACTGTCGGAGCCGGCCCTATAACCACACCAAGGTCCCACTGTCGGAGCCGGCACTATAACCACACCAAGTTCCCACTGTCGGAGCCGGCACTATAACCACACCAAGGTCCCACTGTAGGAGCCGGCCCTATAACCACACCAAGGTCCCACTGTAGGAGCCGGCCCTATAACCACCAGACCACACCAAGGTCCCACTGTCGGAGCCGGCCCTATAACCACACCAAGGTCCCACTGTCGGAGCCGGCACTATAACCACACCAAGGTCCCACTGTCGGAGCCGGCACTATAAGCACCAGACCACACCAAGGTCCCACTGTAGGAGCCGGCCCTATAACCACACCAAGGTCCCACTGTAGGAGCCGGCCCTATAACCACACCAAGGTCCCACTGTCGGAGCCGGCCCTATAACCACACCAAGGTCCCACTGTAGGAGCCGGCCCTATAACCACACCAAGGTCCCACTGTAGGAGCCGGCCCTATAACCACACCAAGGTCCCACTGTAGGAGCCGGCACTATAACCACACCAAGGCCCCACTGTAGGAGCCGGCACTATAACCACCTATCCACACCAAGGTCCCACTGTAGGAGCCGGCCCTATAACCACACCAAGGTCCCACTGTAGGAGCCGGCACTATAACCACACCAAGGTCCCACTGTAGGAGCCGGCCCTGTAACCACACCAAGGTCCCACTGTAGGAGCCGGCACTATAACCACACCAAGGTCCAACTATAGGAGCCGGCCCTATTACCACACCAAGGTCCCACTGTAGGAGCCGGCCCTATAACCACACCACGGTCCCACTGTCGGAGCCGGCACTATAAGCACACCAAGGTCCCACTGTAGGGGCCGGCCCTATAACCACACCAAGGTCCCACTGTCGGAGCCGGCACTACAACCACACCAAGGTCCCACTGTAGGAGCCGGCACTATAACCACACCAAGGTCCCACTGTAGGAGCCGGCCCTATAACCACACCAAGGTCCCACTGTCGGAGCCGGCACTACAACCACACCAAGGTCCCACTGTAGGAGCCGGCACTATAACCACACCAAGGTCCCACTGTAGGAGCCGGCACTATAACCACACCAAGGTCCCACTGTAGGAGCCGGCCCTATAACCACACCAAGGTCCCACTGTCGGAGCCGGCCCTATAACCACACCAAGGTCCCACTGTAGGAGCCGGCCCTATAACCACACCAAGGTCCCACTGTAGGAGCCGGCACTATAACCACACCAAGGTCCCACTGTCGGAGCCGGCCCTATAACCACACCAAGGTCCCACTGTAGGAGCCGGCCCTATTACCACACCAAGGTCCCACTGTAGGAGCCGGCCCTATAACCACACCAAGGTCCCACTGTCGGAGCCGGCCCTATAACCACACCAAGGTCCCACTGTAGGAGCCGGCCCTATAACCACCAGACCACACCAAGGTCCCACTATAGGAGCCGGCCCTATAACCACACCAAGGTCCCACTGTCGGAGCCGGCCCTATAACCACACCAAGGTCCCACTATAGGAGCCGGCCCTATAACCACACCAAGGTCCCACTGTCGGAGCCGGCCCTATAACCACACCAAGGTCCCACTATAGGAGCCGGCACTATAAGCACCAGACCACACCAAGGTCCCACTGTAGGAGCCGGCCCTATAACCACACCAAGGTCCCACTGTAGGAGCCGGCCCTATAACCACACCAAGGTCCCACTGTAGGAGCCGGCACTATAACCACACCAAGGTCCCACTGTAGGAGCCGGCTCTATAACCACCTATCCACACCAAGGTCCCACTGTAGGAGCCGGCACTATAACCACCAGACCACACCAAGGTCCCACTGTAGGAGCCGGCCCTATAACCACCAGACCACACCAAGGTCCCACTGTAGGAGCCGGCCCTATAACCACCAGACCACACCAAGGTCCCACTGTCGGAGCCGGCCCTAAAACCACACCAAGGTCCCACTGTAGGAGCCGGCCCTAAAACCACACCAAGGTCCCACTGTCGGAGCCGGCCCTATAACCACACTAAGGTCCCACTGTAGGAGCCGGCACTACAACCACACCAAGGTCCCACTGTAGGAGCCGGCCCTATTACCACACCAAGGTCCCACTGTAGGAGCCGGCCCTATAACCACACCAAGGTCCCACTGTAGGAGCCGGCCCTATAACCACACCAAGGTCCCACTGTAGGAGCCGGCACTATAACCACCAGACCAAGGTCCCACTGTAGGAGCCGGCACTATAACCACACCAAGGTCCCACTGTCGGAGCCGGCCCTATAACCACACCAAGGTCCCACTGTAGGAGCCGGCACTATAACCACCAGACCAAGGTCCCACTGTAGGAGCCGGCACTATAACCACCAGACCAAGGTCCCACTGTAGGAGCCGGCACTATAACCACCAGACCAAGGTCCCACTGTAGGAGCCGGCACTATAACCACACCAAGGTCCCACTTCAGACAAACATACATGTAGCATTTATTAAGGTTTCAAAGCCTTTATAAAGGCCTTCATGGATGCTTTAAGAAGGGTTTAGAACCACATACCACATGCTATATATAACAAGTGAGGAAAACGTTTCCTCAAGCTGAAAAGGCAACTTGACTAGGAAATACCTGACTGACCTGCTACTCAAGTAATTTAGCTGAAAACACCAGCCTGTTAATGAATGACAGAGGGCTTATGAGCACCGTAAACTGAACATATGTCCCAAATGACACCCTATTCCCTATGTAGTGCACTACTTTCGACCAGAGCCCTATGTCACCCTATTCCCTATGTAGTGCACTACTTTAGACCAGAGCCCTATGACACCCTATTCCCTATGTAGTGCACTACTTTAGACCAGGGTCCATAGGGCTCTGGTCTAAAGGAATGCACCGTGTCAGGAATAGGGTGCCATTTGGGAAGCGGCCTGCCAAGAATATCTGCTCTTCAAATAAAATCCGACATCACGAAACACATTCCATCAGCACCTCGCACATGACTTTATATAAGTCAAAGTAGAGTAGGAAGTAGAACTGCTAGGTTTAAGTAGTACAGGATGTAGAACTTTTAGGATTAAGTAGAGCAGGAAGTAGAATGGCTAGAATAAATTAGTTTGGAGCTCCACTGTTATAGAATGAGTGTTTACATACAGGAGGAGTTTGTAGAAAAATATTCATTCAACATTTTCCCTATATAGCGCACTACCCAATAGGCCCTGGTCAAAAGCAGAGCACCACATATGGAATAGGGTGCCATTTTGGACACAACCGAGGCTGTGATGCTGTAGCCTGTAGTAAACCCTAGCCCCAATTATTCCCGGACAACCTAACAGGAGAACATTATAAATCAAGAAGACTAAATGTAGCATCACAGGGGGGGAAAAAAAGAGTGTTCTAGAAGTGGGAAGAGTGTTCTAGAAGTGGAAGGCCAATAGAGTAGAGTTCTATTCTGTAACCCGACAGGAGAATCCTTCTGATTCTAGAACTACAAGTATATTCTAGTTATAGGCTGCCGAGTTAAGTTTCTACACTGACAGGCAAAGTAGTACCAGACACACTGACAAAAAGGTGGGTAAGAAATGAGGATGTCACAAGGATTTTTTTTGCTTTGTCATTCATTCAAAATAAAATGTCATGAAAAAAAATGTATGAAAGCAAAAAGAGGAAGTCGATATAACCTCCATATCGGAGCATACAGTTGACCAAGTAAAATTAAATAAAAAATCTATTTAAAATGTATAAATTGCTAAAAGTTAATATGGGGAACAATATAAAAGTTAAACTCACCATTTTCAGAGATGGTAACGTTGTATTGGACAGTGATGAACAGCACTGCAACCTTCGAGGTGACCTGGATCACAGAGGGGCCAAGGGAGAGGATTGTTTAGACATAAAACACAGGATTAGCCCTGCCTAACCCCCAGTACGGCCCCGCCTAACCCCCAGTACAGCCCCGCCTAACCCCCACCTGCCTAACCCCCAGTACAGCCCCGCCTAACCCCCAGTACGGCCCCGCCTAACCCCCAGTACAGCCCCGCCTAACCCCCAGTACAGCCCCGCCTAACCCCCAGTACAGCCCCGCCTAACCCCCAATACAGCCCCGCCTAACCCCCAATACAGCCCCGCCTAACCCCCACCTGCCTAACCCCCAGTACAGCCCCGCCTAACCCCCACCTGCCTAACCCCCAGTACAGCCCCGCCTAACCCCCACCTGCCTAACCCCCACCTGCCTAACCCCACCTGCCTAACCCCCAGTACAGCCTTACCTAACCCCCAGTACGGCCCCGCCTAACCCCCACCTGCCTAACCCCCAGTACAGCCCCGCCTAACCCCCACCTGCCTAACCCCCAGTACAGCCCCACCTAACCCCCACCTGCCTAACCCCCAGTACAGCCCCACCTAACCCCCACCTGCCTAACCCCCAGTACAGCCTTGCCTAACCCCCACCCGCCTAACCCCCAGTACGGCCCCGCCTAACCCCCACCTGCCTAACCCCCACCTGCCTAACCCCCACCTGCCTAACCCCCAGTACAGCCTTGCCTAACCCCCACCTGCCTAACCCCCAGTACGGCCCCGCCTAACCCCCAGTACGGCCCCGCCTAACCCCCACCCGCCTAACCCCCAGTACGGCCCCGCCTAACCCCCACCCGCCTAAACCCCAGTACGGCCCTGCCTAACCCCCAGTACGGCCCCGCCTAACCCCCAGTACGGCCCCGCCTAACCCCCACCTGTCTAACCCCAGTACGGCCCCGCCTAACCCCCACCTGCCTAACCCCCAGTACGGCCCTGCCTAAACCCCAGTACGGCCCTGTCTAACCCCCACCTGCCTAACCCCCAGTACGGCCCCGCCTAACCCCCAGTACGGCCCCGCCTAACCCCAGTACGGCCCTGCCTAAACCCCAGTACGGCCCTGCCTAAACCCCAGTACGGCCCTGTCTAACCCCCACCTGCCTAACCCCCAGTACGGCCCCGCCTAACCCCAGTACGGCCCTGCCTAAACCCCAGTACGGCCCTGCCTAAACCCCAGTACGGCCCTGTCTAACCCCCACCTGCCTAACCCCCAGTACGGCCCGCCTAACCCCAGTACGGCCCTGCCTAAACCCCAGTACGGCCCTGCCTAAACCCCACCTGCCTAACCCCCAGTACGGCCCCGCCTAACCCCAGTACGGCCCTGCCTAAACCCCAGTACGGCCCTGCCTAAACACCAGTACGGCCCTGCCTAAACCCCAGTACGGCCCTGCCTAAACCCCAGTACGGCCCTGCCTAAACCCCAGTACGGCCCTGCCTAAACACCAGTACGGCCCTGCCTAAACCCCAGTACGGCCCTGCCTAAACCCCAGTACGGCCCTGTCTAACCCCCACCTGCCTAACCCCAGTACGGCCCCGCCTAACCCCCAGTACGGCCCCGCCTAACCCCAGTACGGCCCTGCCTAAACCCCAGTACGGCCCTGCCTAAACCCCAGTACGGCCCTGCCTAAACCCCAGTACGGCCCTGTCTAACCCCCACCTGCCTAACCCCCAGTACGGCCCCGCCTAACCCCCAGTACAGCCCTGCCTAACCCCCAGTACGGCCCTGCCTAAACCCCAGTACGGCCCTGTCTAACCCCCTCCTGCCTAACCCCCAGTACAGCCCTGCCTAACCCCCAGTACAGGGGATCCCTACTGTAAACTGGATCTCGTTCCTCTGTGGGACAAACCGATAAGCTTCTCCTAGCTATGGTTGGTTAAGCAGGACATCAAAAACTATTTACAAAACAAACATCATTTTGGCAACTTTAAAAATGTTTATTTTGATGCGCTAATACTTCGTATGTACATTTACGTCACAATTCTACCCAGTGCGTTATTTATGACAGGTTTATAACGTTAACAACAAACCAGTAAACAAACTACGTCACGGATCTGAGTCGCAGGGTGAGCTCCCCGTTAGAAGCTTGCTCTGTCCTCCTCTATGTCACATCAATACATCGATGCGTTATTCATCATGAGGTTTCTCTGCATGGGCTTAGTAACAATAGGTTTGGTTCTCGCTTGTTGGAACAAGAAATAAAAACCGCATAAAATATTAAACTGTCCCAGTTCCACTTTTTCTGAATTCACCTAGTAAACATGAAGCAAAAAAAGTTTTTAAAAAAACTGTGTAAACCAACAATACATTTAAAAAAACACGAATGGTTTTAAAACGTAAGCTGTTCACTTTGTAAAATGAATATGACTTTAGATGTTTTAATGGATGGGGGGGGTACCCACAAACGATGACAGCGCTCACAGTCGCCCAGTGATTGCCACGTAACACTTGATCTGAGCATAGGAAGAATCATCCCCGTTCTCCTAGCAGCAGGATGTTATGCTGGCAGGACGAGCTAGGATTTTTCTCCCTTCAGAATAAGAGTCCCTTTGCAGAGATATGCTACACTTTGGGAATATCGAATCTTTTTTTGCAGAGATGGTCCAGTACAACTGTTTCACAGCATCGATACCACTTTTGTTTTTAAATTGATAATTTGAGTTTTCATACCAACATTTTTGAAAGTTCACAAATATTGGTATGTTGAAAGCTATTGTCTAGGCTGTATTTAAATAAATATACTTTTAATAAAATACAAATATGTTGAATAGGAATTACTCAATAGCCTGCTAAACTTAAATGTGTCTCTTGTGCCAGGTTTAACACAGGTTTAACACAGCGTGTAGGTGACTCCACACTCCAATGTAATAGACTGTATATTGACTTGTGGAGAGAGAACTTTTTTTCCCGTCTCAGTTAAAGTGAGGCGCAGAAGTACTCAGTAGGGTCTCTACTAAGCAAATATGTGTAGTAGGGACTGCGTTGTTCACATCCAGCATCACTTTATTCTACACCCCCATAGCAATATCCTAATAGACTGAACACGGGGTACAGATTTGTTTGTAGAGAACTTTTTTTTTTTAAACCTGAAATATGACTTGGTTCAACTATTAGTCTCTTACATGGCTTTCTTGCACTGACTGAATTTGACATTTTATGAATGAATGACATTTCATTTTAGTGTCAAATCACTAGTTGGCAACCCATCCCTTATTACATTTACATTTAAGTCATTTAGCAGACGCTCTTATCCAGAGCGACTTACAAATTGGATGGGATTAATTGACACATAAACAAACATAATAATTCACATTTCTTCATCCGGTGTACTCTGCATCACATAAAGAGTGAAAAGAATGTAAGGAGAAAAATCAATACGCAATAGTACATTTTTTTAATTTTACCTTTATTTAACAAGGCAAGTCAGTCACATTCTTATTTTCAATGACGGCCTGGGAACTGCCTGTTCAGGGGCAGAACGACAGATTGTCAGCTCGGGGGTTTGAACACGCAACCTTCCGGTTACTAGTCCAACGCTCTAACCACTAGGCTACGCTGCCGCCCCAAATAAGGTTATCCAAACAATAATTATATCCCTAGAGCAGTAAAATAATGTACATACAGTTGAAGTCTGAAGTTTACATACACCTTAGCCAAATACATGTAAACTCAGTTTTACAATTCCTGACATTTAAATCCTAGTAAAAATTCCCGTCTTCGGTCAGTTAGGATCACCAGTTTATTTTAAGAATGTGAAATGTCAGAATAATAGTAGAGAGAATGATTTATTTCAGCTTTTATTTCTTTCATCACATTCCCAGTGGGTCAGAAGTTTACATACCAAATACTAATTGAGTGTAGCATTGACCCAAGTTAAACAATTTAAAGGCAAACATTTCGGGTAGCCTTCCACAAGCTTCCCACAATAAGTTGGATGAATTTTGGCCCATTCCTCCTGACAGAGCTGGTGTAACTGAGTCAGGTTTATAGGCCTCCTGACAGAGCTGGTGTAACTGAGTCAGGTTTATAGGCCCCCTGACAGAGCTGGTGTAACTGAGTCAGGTTTATAGGCCTCCTGACAGAGCTGGTGTAACTGAGTCAGGTTTATAGGCCTCCTGACAGAGTTGGTGTAACCGAGTCAGGTTTGAAGGCCTCCTTGCTCGTACACACTTTTTCAGTTCTGCCCGCAAATGTTCTATAGGATTGAGGTCAGGGCGTTGTGATGGCCACTCCAATACCTTGACTTTGTTGTCCCTAAGCAATTTTGCCACAACTTTGGAAGTATGCTTGGGGTCATTGTCCATTTGGAAGACCCATTTGCGAACAAGCTTTAACTTCCTGACTGATGTCTTGAGATGTTGCTTCAATATATCCACATAATGTTCCTGCCTCACGATGCCATCTATTTTGTGAAGTGCACCAGTCCCTCCTGCAGCAAAGTACCCCACATGATGCTGCCACCCCCGTGCTTCACGGTTGTCATGGTGTTCTTCGGTTTGCAAGCCTCCCCCCTTTTCCTCCAAACATAACAATGGTCATTATTGGCAAACAGTTCTATTTTTGTTTCATCAGACTAGAGGACATTTCTCCAAAAAGTATGATCTTTGTCCCCATGTGCAGTTGCAAACCGTTGTCTGGCTTTTTTTATGACGGTTTTGGAGCAGTGGCTTCTTCCTTGTTGAGTGGCCTTTCAGGTTATGTCGATAAAGGACTCGTTTTACTGTGGATATAGATACTTTTGTACCCGTTTCCTCCAGCATCTCCACAAGGTCCTTTTCTGTTGTTCTGTTGTTCTACAGTGAATTATAAGTGAAATAATCTGTCTGTAAACAATTGTTGGAAAAATTACTTGTGTCGTGCACAAAGTAGATGTCCTAACAGACTTGCCAAAACTATAGTTTGTTAACAAGACATTTGTGGAGTGGTTGAAAACCAGTTTTAATGACTCCGACCTAAGTGTCTGTAAACTTCGGACTTCAATTGTGTATATAAATACAGAAAAATGAACCCAGTCTGGCACAAAGAGAAAACTCACGTGAAAGACAAGCCTTCACACACACACACACACACACACACACACTACCATTTACCACATAGAAGCTAAATATCTTATTCATTTAATTATTCGGTAGGCCTTCTTTTATTCCAGGCTTTATCTAAATATTCTGCAAACGGAAATACACAACGGACAATTTTATTTTCTTTTTAAATTTCTCCTCATCGCTCAGCCACATAATACCAGGGTATATCTGGTGGTCTGTCTCCTCATCCCTCAGCCACATAATACCAGGGTATATCTGGTGGTCTGTCTCCTCATCCCTCAGCCACATAATACCAGGGTATATCTGGTGGTCTGTCTCCTCGTCGCTCAGCCACATAATACCAGGGTATATCTGGTGGTCTTTCTCCTCGTCACTCAGCCACATAACACCAGGGTATATCTGGTGGTCTGTCTCCTCGTCACTCAGCCACATAATACCAGGGTATATCTGGTGGTCTGTCTCCTCGTCACTCAGCCACATAATACCAGGGTATATCTGGTGGTCTGTCTCCTCATCCCTCAGCCACATAATACCAGGGTATATCTGGTGGTCTGTCTCCTCATCCCTCAGCCACATAATACCAGGGTATATCTGGTGGTCTGTCTCCTCATCCCTCAGCCACATAATACCAGGGTATATCTGGTGGTCTGTCTCCTCATCACTCAGCCACATAATACCAAGGTATATCTGGTGGTCTGTCTCCTCGTCGCTCAGCCACATAATACCAGGGTATATCTGGTGGTCTGTCTCCTCATCGCTCAGCCACATAATACCAGGGTATATCTGGTGGTCTGTCTCCTCGTCGCTCAGCCACATAATACCAGGGTATATCTGGTGGTCTTTCTCCTCGTCACTCAGCCACATAACACCAGGGTATATCTGGTGGTCTGTCTCCTCGTCACTCAGCCACATAATACCAGGGTATATCTGGTGGTCTGTCTCCTCATCGCTCAGCCACATAATACCAGGGTATATCTGGTGGTCTGTCTCCTCGTCACTCAGCCACATAATACCAGGGTATATCTGGTGTGCTTTCTGGAAAAAGAGCATGTGTCTATCGTGGTAGAAAGGGCAAGAGGATAACATGAGTTTCATTCTCTATTTCTTTGAGGTCCCAATAGTTACATAGTCTTTTCTCTTCCATTTCACCACAATACCTGTTTCAATGGGTAGAGACAATATCCCTGATCTGACCTGTTTCAATACGCAGAGACAATAACCCTGATCTGACCTGTTTCAATACGCAGAGACAATAACCCTGATCTGACCTGTTTCAATACGCAGAGACAATATCCCTGATCTGACCTGTTTCAATACGCAGAGACAATATCCCTGATCTGACCTGTTTCAATACGCAGAGACAATAACCCTGATCTGACCTGTTTCAATACGCAGAGACAATAACCCTGATCTGACCTGTTTCAATACGCAGAGACAATATCCCTGATCTGACCTGTTTCAATACGCAGAGACAATATCCCTGATCTGACCTGTTTCAATACGCAGAGGCACTATCCCTGATCTGACCTGTTTCAATACGCAGAGACAATATCCCTGATCTGACCTGTTTCAATACGCAGAGTTAATATCCCTGATCTGACCTGTTTCAATACGCAGAGACAATATCCCTGATCTGACCTGTTTCAATACGCAGAGACAATAACCCTGATCTGACCTGTTTCAATACGCAGAGACAATAACCCTGATCTGACCTGTTTCAATACGCAGAGACAATATCCCTGATCTGACCTGTTTCAATACGCAGAGACAATATCCCTGATCTGACCTGTTTCAATACGCAGAGACAATAACCCTGATCTGACCTGTTTCAATACGCAGAGACAATAACCCTGATCTGACCTGTTTCAATACGCAGAGACAATATCCCTGATCTGACCTGTTTCAATACGCAGAGACAATATCCCTGATCTGACCTGTTTCAATACGCAGAGGCACTATCCCTGATCTGACCTGTTTCAATACGCAGAGACAATATCCCTGATCTGACCTGTTTCAATACGCAGAGTTAATATCCCTGATCTGACCTGTTTCAATACGCAGAGACAATATCCCTGATCTGACCTGTTTCAATACGCAGAGACAATAACCCTGATCTGACCTGTTTCAATACGCAGAGACAATAACCCTGATCTGACCTGTTTCAATACGCAGAGACAATAACCCTGATCTGACCTGTTTCAATACGCAGAGTTAATATCCCTGATCTGACCTGTTTCAATATGCAGAGACAATATCCCTGATCTGACCTGTTTCAATACGCAGAGACAATAACCCTGATCTGACCTGTTTCAATACGCAGAGACAATAACCCTGATCTGACCTGTTTCAATACGCAGAGACAATAACCCTGATCTGACCTGTTTCAATACGCAGAGACAATAACCCTGATCTGACCTGTTTCAATACGCAGAGTTAATATCGCTGATCTGACCTGTTTCAATACGCAGAGACAATAACCCTGATCTGACCTGTTTCAATACGCAGAGACAATAACCCTGATCTGACCTGTTTCAATACGCAGAGTTAATATCCCTGATCTGACCTGTTTCAATATGCAGAGACAATATCCCTGATCTGACCTGTTTCAATACGCAGAGACAATAACCCTGATCTGACCTGTTTCAATACGCAGAGACAATAACCCTGATCTGACCTGTTTCAATACGCAGAGACAATAACCCTGATCTGACCTGTTTCAATACGCAGAGTTAATATCCCTGATCTGACCTGTTTCAATACACAGAGACAATAACCCTGATCTGACCTGTTTCAATACGCAGAGACAATAACCCTGATCTGACCTGTTTCAATACGCAGAGACAATAACCCTGATCTGACCTGTTTCAATACGCAGAGACAATAAAACTGATCTGACCTGTTTCAATACGCAGAGTTAATATCCCTGATCTGACCTGTTTCAATATGCAGAGACAATATCCCTGATCTGACCTGTTTCAATACGTAGAGACAATAACCCTGATCTGACCTGTTTCAATACGCAGAGACAATAACCCCGATCTGACCTGTTTCAATACGCAGAGACAATAACCCTGATCTGACCTGTTTCAATACGTAGAGTTAATATCCCTGATCTGACCTGTTTCAATATGCAGAGACAATATCCCTGATCTGACCTGTTTCAATACGCAGAGACAATAACCCTGATCTGACCTGTTTCAATACGTAGAGACAATAACCCTGATCTGACCTGTTTCAATACGCAGAGACAATAACCCTGATCTGACCTGTTTCAATACGCAGAGACAATAACCCTGATCTGACCTGTTTCAATACGCAGAGTTAATATCCCTGATCTGACCTGTTTCAATATGCAGACAATATCCCTGATCTGACCTGTTTCAATACGCAGAGACAATAACCCTGATCTGACCTGTTTCAATACGCAGAGACAATAACCCTGATCTGACCCGTTTCAATATGCAGAGACAATATCCCTGATCTGACCTGTTTCAATACGCAGAGACAATAACCCTGATCTGACCTGTTTCAATACGCAGAGACAATAACCCTGATCTGACCTGTTTCAATACGCAGAGACAATAACCCTGATCTGACCTGTTTCAATACGCAGAGACAATAACCCTGATCTGACCTGTTTCAATACGCAGAGTTAATATCCCTGATCTGACCTGTTTCAATACGCAGAGACAATAACCCTGATCTGACCTGTTTCAATACGCAGAGACAATAACCCTGATCTGACCTGTTTCAATACGCAGAGTTAATATCCCTGATCTGACCTGTTTCAATATGCAGAGACAATATCCCTGATCTGACCTGTTTCAATACGCAGAGACAATAACCCTGATCTGACCTGTTTCAATACGCAGAGACAATAACCCTGATCTGACCTGTTTCAATACGCAGAGACAATAACCCTGATCTGACCTGTTTCAATACGCAGAGTTAATATCCCTGATCTGACCTGTTTCAATACGCAGAGACAATAACCCTGATCTGACCTGTTTCAATACGCAGAGACAATAACCCTGATCTGACCTGTTTCAATACGCAGAGACAATAACCCTGATCTGACCTGTTTCAATACGCAGAGACAATAAAACTGATCTGACCTGTTTCAATACGCAGAGTTAATATCCCTGATCTGACCTGTTTCAATATGCAGAGACAATATCCCTGATCTGACCTGTTTCAATACGTAGAGACAATAACCCTGATCTGACCTGTTTCAATACGCAGAGACAATAACCCCGATCTGACCTGTTTCAATACGCAGAGACAATAACCCTGATCTGACCTGTTTCAATACGTAGAGTTAATATCCCTGATCTGACCTGTTTCAATATGCAGAGACAATATCCCTGATCTGACCTGTTTCAATACGCAGAGACAATAACCCTGATCTGACCTGTTTCAATACGTAGAGACAATAACCCTGATCTGACCTGTTTCAATACGCAGAGACAATAACCCTGATCTGACCTGTTTCAATACGCAGAGACAATAACCCTGATCTGACCTGTTTCAATACGCAGAGTTAATATCCCTGATCTGACCTGTTTCAATATGCAGACAATATCCCTGATCTGACCTGTTTCAATACGCAGAGACAATAACCCTGATCTGACCTGTTTCAATACGCAGAGACAATAACCCTGATCTGACCTGTTTCAATACGCAGAGACAATAACCCTGATCTGACCCGTTTCAATACGCAGAGACAATAACCCTGATCTGACCTGTTTCAATACGCAGAGTTAATATCCCTGATCTGACCTGTTTCAATATGCAGAGACAATATCCCTGATCTGACCTGTTTCAATACACAGAGACAATAACCCTGATCTGACCTGTTTCAATACACAGAGACAATAACCCTGATCTGACCTGTTTCAATACGCAGAGACAATAACCCTGATCTGACCTGTTTCAATACGCAGAGTTAATATCCCTGATCTGACCTGTTTCAATACGCAGAGACAATAACCCTGATCTGACCTGTTTCAATACGCAGAGACAATAACCCTGATCTGACCTGTTTCAATACGCAGAGTTAATATCCCTGATCTGACCTGTTTCAATACGCAGAGACAATAACCCTGATCTGACCTGTTTCAATACGCAGAGACAATATCCCTGATCTGACCTGTTTCAATACGCAGAGACAATATCCCTGATCTGACCTGTTTCAATACGCAGAGACAATATCCCTGATCTGACCTGTTTCAATACGCAGAGACAATAACCCTGATCTGACCTGTTTCAATACGCAGAGACAATATCCCTGATCTGACCTGATTCAATACGCAGAGACAATATCCCTGATCTGACCTGTTTCAATACGCAGAGACAATAACCCTGATCTGACCTGTTTCAATACGCAGAGACAATAACCCTGATCTGACCTGATTCAATACGGAGACAATATCTCTGATCTGACCTGATTCAATACGCAGAGACAATATCCCTGATCTGACCTGTTTCAATACGCAGAGACAATAACCCTGATCTGACCTGTTTCAATACGGAGACAATATCCCTGATCTGACCTGTTTCAATACGCAGAGACAATAACCCTGATCTGACCTGTTTCAATACGCAGAGACAATAACCCTGATCTGACCTGATTCAATACGGAGACAATATCTCTGATCTGACCTGATTCAATACGGAGACAATATCTCTGATCTGACCTGTTTCAACACCAATCGGTACGGTATTCATTAACACGCACACAAGCAATTGGTACTTTGTAAAACGACTGGATTGCTTGATAAAATGTCCCATCAACCCCCCTGTCTTTTAACAAACTATGGGCTAAAATATCCCCCATTTACTAAATCAAATTGCTTTCTGGAAATCAATGAAACGTGCAAAAGTAGGCTTCTCTTCACGTAGTCTATTTCTGATTATTGTACCGACCGAAGAGATGATCTGTACAGGATTTAGGAAAAACAATTTGTTCTTCCACCAGAATGTTTTGATCCTCAAAAAGATCAGCCTATTGGAGGATGGATGAATATGGATGAATATCATTTATAGATCGTACTTATTAAACATATGCCTCTATAGTTCAGTGGTACTCTTCATTATTTGAAGATTTGGGAATGGAATTCACTATATATAGACTCATACCCAGTGGATGGCAGTATACTGAACTCATTCCCTATAGACTCATACCCAGTGGATGGCAGTATACTGAACTCATTCCCTATAGACTCATACCCAGTGGATGGCAGTATACTGAACTCACACACTATAGACTCATACCCAGTGGATGGCAGTATACTGAACTCATACACTATAGACTCATACCCAGTGGATGGCAGTATACTGAACTCACATACTATAGACTCATACCAAGTGGATGGCAGTATACTGAACTCATACACTATAGACTCATACCAAGTGGATGGCAGTATACTGAACTCACACACTATAGACTCATACCCAGTGGATGGCAGTATACTGAACTCACACACTATAGACTCATACCCAGTGGATGGCAGTATACTGAACTCATTCACTATAGACTCATACCCAGTGGATGGCAGTATACTGAACTCACACACTATAGACTCATACCCAGTGGATGGCAGTATACTGAACTCACACACTATAGACTCATACCAAGTGGATGGCAGTATACTGAACTCACACACTATAGACTCATACCATGTGGATGGCAGTATACTGAACTCACACACTATAGACTCATACCCAGTGGATGGCAGTATACTGAACTCACACACTATAGACTCATACCAAGTGGATGGCAGTATACTGAACTCACACACTATAGACTCATACCAAGTGGATGGCAGTGTACTGAACTCATTCACTATAGACTCATACCAAGTAGATGGCAGTATACTGAACTCATTCACTATAGACTCATACCAAGTGGATGGCAGTATACTGAACTCATTCACTATAGACTCATACCAAGTGGATGGCAGTATACTGAACTCATTCACTATAGACTCATACCAAGTGGATGGCAGTATACTGAACTCATTCACTATAGACTCATACCAAGTAGATGGCAGTATACTGAACTCATTCACTATAGACTCATACCAAGTGGATGGCAGTATACTGAACTCACTCACTATAGACTCATACCAAGTGGATGGCAGTATACTGAACTCACACACTATAGACTCATACCCAGTGGATGGCAGTATACTGAACTCATTCCCAGTAGATGGCAGTATACTGAACTCATTCCCAGTAGATGGCAGTATACTGAACTCATACCCAGTGGATGGCAGTATACTGAACTCATTCCCTATAGACTCATACCCAGTGGATGGCAGTATACTGAACTCATTCCCAGTAGATGGCAGTATACTGAACTCATTCCCAGTAGATGGCAGTATACTGAACTCATTCCCAGTAGATGGCAGTATACTGAACTCATACCCAGTGGATGGCAGTATACTGAACTCATTCCCTATAGACTCATACCCAGTGGATGGCAGTATACTGAACTCATTCCCTATAGACTCATACCCAGTGGATGGCAGTATACTGAACTCACTCACTATAGACTCATACCAAGTGGATGGCAGTATACTGAACTCACACACTATAGACTCATACCAAGTGGATGGCAGTATACTGAACTCATACCCAGTAGATGGCAGTATACTGAACTCATTCCCAGTAGATGGCAGTATACTGAACTCATACCCAGTAGATGGCAGTATACTGAACTCATTCCCTATAGACTCATACCCAGTGGATGGCAGTATACTGAACTCATTCCCAGTAGATGGCAGTATACTGAACTCATTCCCAGTAGATGGCAGTATACTGAACTCATTCCCAGTAGATGGCAGTATACTGAACTCATACCCAGTAGATGGCAGTATACTGAACTCATACCCAGTAGATGGCAGTATACTGAACTCATTCCCAGTAGATGGCAGTATACTGAACTCATTCCCAGTAGATGGCAGTATACTGAACTCATACCCAGTAGATGGCAGTATACTGAACTCATACCCAGTAGATGGCAGTATACTGAACTCATACCCAGTAGATGGCAGTATACTGAACTCATACCCAGTAGATGGCAGTATACTGAACTCATACCCAGTAGATGGCAGTATACTGAACTCATACCCAGTAGATGGCAGTATACTGAACTCATACCCAGTAGATGGCAGTATACTGAACTCATACCCAGTAGATGGCAGTATACTGAACTCATACCCAGTAGATGGCAGTATACTGAACTCATACCCAGTAGATGGCAGTATACTGAACTCATACCCAGTGGATGGCAGTATACTGAACTCATACCCAGTAGATGGCAGTATACTGAACTCATACCCAGTAGATGGCAGTATACTGAACTCATACCCAGTAGATGGCAGTATACTGAACTCATACCCAGTAGATGGCAGTATACTGAACTCATTCCCAGTGGATGGCAGTATACTGAACTCATTCCCAGTGGATGGCAGTATACTGAACTCATACCCAGTAGATGGCAGTATACTGAACTCATTCCCAGTGGATGGCAGTATACTGAACTCATTCCCAGTGGATGGCAGTATACTGAACTCATACCCAGTAGATGGCAGTATACTGAACTCATACCCAGTAGATGGCAGTATACTGAACTCATACCCAGTAGATGGCAGTATACTGAACTCATACCCAGTAGATGGCAGTATACTGAACTCATACCCAGTAGATGGCAGTATACTGAACTCATACCCAGTAGATGGCAGTATACTGAACTCATACCCAGTAGATGGCAGTATACTGAACTCATACCCAGTGGATGGCAGTATACTGAACTCATACCCAGTAGATGGCAGTATACTGAACTCATACCCAGTGGATGGCAGTATACTGAACTCATACCCAGTAGATGGCAGTATACTGAACTCATACCCAGTGGATGGCAGTATACTGAACTCATACCCAGTAGATGGCAGTATACTGAACTCATACCCAGTGGATGGCAGTATACTGAACTCATACCCAGTAGATGGCAGTATACTGAACTCATTCCCAGTGGATGGCAGTATACTGAACTCATACCCAGTAGATGGCAGTATACTGAACTCATACCCAGTAGATGGCAGTATACTGAACTCATTCCCAGTGGATGGCAGTATACTGAACTCATACCCAGTAGATGGCAGTATACTGAACTCATACCCAGTAGATGGCAGTATACTGAACTCATACCCAGTAGATGGCAGTATACTGAACTCATACCCAGTAGATGGCAGTATACTGAACTCATACCCAGTGGATGGCAGTATACTGAACTCATTCCCAGTGGATGGCAGTATACTGAACTCATACCCAGTAGATGACAGTATACTGAACTCATACCCAGTAGATGGCAGTATACTGAACTCATACCCAGTGGATGGCAGTATACTGAACTCATACCCAGTGGATGGCAGTATACTGAAATCACAAACACATTTGAAGAAAATTATAGGTCAATTAATTTAGGGGATTTTAAAACTTAATTCGGCAGCTCATAAATGCCACACGCGTTCCCATTTTTTCACAGCGTCAATCACCTTAACTAACCTCTTGGTGTTAGATGATGATAACGGTCCCGTTCCCGGGCTGGGCGTCACTACAGGTTAACCTCTGCCGCAGACAGCTCCTCATTAAGTACAGGATACATGCATAAAAGAGGGCTCCATTTTAGTTCTCAGGGAACATATGTCTTCCTCAAAATATGCCACCTTTTTCTTTTCCTGAAAACAAACTAGCAAACTCCTTTAGTACCCAAATCAAATGTATTTATATAGTCCTTCGTAAATCAGCTGATATCTCAAAGTGCTATACAGAAACCCAGCCTAAAACCCCAAACAGCAAGCAATGCAGGTGTAGAAGCACAGTGGCTAGGAAAAACTCCCTAGAAAGGCCAAAACCTAGGAAGAAACCTAGAGAGGAACCAGGCTATGTGGGGTGGCCAGTCCTCTTCTGGCTGTGCCGGGTGGAGATTATAACACAACATGGCCAAGATGTTCAAATGTTCATAAATGACCAGCATGGTCGAATAATAACAAGGCAGAACAGTTGAAACTGGAGCAGCAGCACAGTCAGGTGGAAGTTGAAACTGGAGCAGCAGCATGGCCAGGTGGACTGGGGACAGTCCCTGCTCTTCCATTGGAATTTTCTTATGTCGTTTGGGTTCTAACTTGTTTATTTGGCTCCAAAACGGTTGAGGATATCTTGTCTGTATCTCCTCAAGGTGTAAAAAAAACTGTGAAGGACCTCGGCGTTACTCTGGACCTTGAGCTCTCTTTTGACGAACACATCAAGATTGTTTCAAGGACAGCTTTTTTCCATCTGCGTAACAGTGCAAAGATCAGACATTTTCTGTCCAAAATTGATGCAGAAAAATGTATCCATGCTTTTGTTACTTGTAGGTTAGACTACTGCAATGCTCTACTTTCCGGCTACACGGATAAAGCACTAAATAAACTTCAGTTAGTGCTAAACACGGCTGCTAGAATCCTGACTAGAACCATATTATCATTATCATACCATGTTATCATCCCGACTAGAACCATATCATATTACTCCAGTGCTAGTCTCCCTACACTGGCTTCCTGTTAAGGCAAGGGCTGATTTCAAGGTTTTACTGCTAACGTACAAAATATTGCATGGGCTTGCTCCTATCGATCTTTCCGATTTGGTCCTGACATACATACCTACACACACGCTACGGTCACAAGACGCAGGCCTCCTAGTCTTTATTGAAGACTCATCTCTACAGTGGGTCAAATGATTGAGTGTAGTCTGGCCCAGGAGTGGGAAGGTGAACTGAAAGGCTCTGGAGCAACGAATCGCCCTTGCTGTCTCTGCCTGGCCGGTTCCCCTCTCTCCACTGGGATTCTCTGCCTCTAACCCTATTACAGGGTCCGAGTCACTGGCTTACTGGTGCTCTTCCATGCCGTCCCTAGGAGGGGTGTATCACTTGAGTGGGTTGAGTCGCTGACGTGGTCTTCCTGTCTGGGTTGGCGCCCCCCCTTGGGTTGTGCCGTGACGGAGATCTTTGTGGGTTATACTCGGCCTTGTCTCAGGATGGTAAGTTGGTGGTTGAAGATATCTCTCTAGTGGTGTGGGGGCTGTGCTTTGGCAAAGTGGGTGGGGTTATATCCTGCCTGTTTGGCTCTGTCAGGGGGTATCGTCGGATGGGGCCACAGTGTCTCCTGACCCCTCCTGTCTCAGCCTCCAGTGTTTATGCTGCAGTAGTTTGTGTCAGGGTCAGTCTGTTATATCTGGAGTATTTCTCCAGTGTGAATTTAAGTATGCTCTCTCTAATTCTCTATTTCTCTCTCTCGGGGGCCCTGAGCCCTAGGACCATGCCTCAGGACTACCTGGCATGATGACTCCTTGCTGTCCCCAGTCCACCTGGTCGTGCTGCTGCTCCAGTTTCAACTGTTCTGCCTGCGGCTATGGAACCCTGACTTGTTCACTGGACATGCTACCTGTCCCAGACCTGCTGTTTTCAACTCTCTAGAGACAGCAGGAGCGGTAGAGATACTCTCAATGATCGGCTATAAAAAGCCAACTGACATGTACTCCTGAGGTGCTGACCTGTTGCACCCTCGACAACTACTATGATTATTATTATATGACCCTGCTGGTCATTTATGAACATTTGAACATTTTGGCCATGTTCTGTTATAATCTCCAGCCAGAAGAGTACTGGCTACGCCTCATAGCCTGGTTCCTCTCTAGGTTTCTTCCTAGGTTTTGGCCTTTCTCTTGAGTTTTTCCTAGCCACCGTGCTTCTGCACCTGCATTACTTGCTGTTTGGGGTTTCAGGCTGGGTTTCTGTACAGCACTTTGAGATATCAGCTGATGTACGAAGGGCTTTATAAATAAATTTGATTTGGTTTGATTTTGTCACACATATATCGCTGTTTTGGAGCCTCTGTTGAAGCAATGCTGTGTTTTCACTGCCTTTTATGTACTCAAACTACACATTTGGTTAGTAAGACCTTGCAGAGTATTTTCCAGCCCAGTTTATCAGACAGGTAGAAAAGGTCTCTCTCCAATATTCTCATTTCACTGTCAACATATCCTTTCAATATTAGTCAGATAAAAAAAAAAATAATTAAAACCATATTTGTTTTCAAAAATGACCAATTGCATTTTCTTGTTGGCACAATATATACTTTTTAATTTTTTAAGTGTCCATCTTTTGAATTTTGCCAACGTTTCGAAAGGTGGGCTTTTATTTTGAAAGTTCTCTCATTTACCAGACCTACGTGACGTCGTTATTTGTGCTGCTGGCAGAACACTAGTAAAAGTATCCACGCTGGACTGTCTTTCTTGCACAATATTGTATCAAGCGAAACTGCAACATTGTAACGTTAGCCGCTTAAATGTTACAATCTCAGAATCTATTCAGCGTTCCAGTTGGTACCACAAAGATTGCCTACCGAGGTATACCAAATTATTTCTAATTTTACAAGTGGCTCCTAGACTAGAAAAGGAACCATGTGGAAATGGTGGTCAGTTATACAGCTATAATAACAGTAGGCCACTACACGCCTTTTCAACTCAAAGACACGACAATAGAGACACTAAAATAGAGACACTATGGATTCATCACTAGAGGAAGAGGCATAGGGGAGTTGAGCAGCCATGTCCACTTTCTAGAGGCTGACGTGACGGTTCAGCATCTTCTTCTCTCCCCAGTTGAGTTGACACGTCGTAGCTTTACGAGTCACATTATTTGGAAAGCTTAGTTCTTACCCCTCGAACATGTGGACTAGACCTACCTCAAACATCAACCCGAGGAGGAACACCATAGCAACACAGGAAACAATATCTGCATGGTTCTGGATGATAAACTCGTGGCTCAACACCGGCGGGTTCTTGTTGGTCTTTTTGCGGAACCCCATTTTGAACGGGAACTTTTAGCGACCGGCGCAACTCAAAAGCAGAGAGTGAATAGATATGATCAAGTATTCGGTATTGTTATCTGTCCGTCTTCGACAGCTCTTAATGCAAGCCAGTCTTCCTCCTGCTCCTCTCTCACACTCAAACACGGGTCAGCAAATGACTCTAGCGAGCTGCTCTTCTTCTTGTGGGAGGATCTCAGCCGACGCGCGTCGTCGGTAGAGCGGAGCGGTTTACCGCCCCCTACATGTCTGGAGTGCAGAGACCGTTGGTTTTACGTGCCTTCCTCTTCACAACCCCGACAGGTGATAGTCAATCGAAACCATTTTTTAAGATCGACTGGATAAGATATATTAAATCGAAACCGTTAACAGGATTTCCTGGAAAAGTGATAAAAAGACAACCCATGCATGTTATTTTGCATAGAGGGAGCATGATGAATACTAGCCCGTACCGTTCATAGACTCAACATATCTTTTAGTGTCTTTTAATGATCTTATGACCGGGGGGGTGTTTTGTCAAGAGCCCCAATGCTCGTTCTGAACTTTACAAAAAAATACAAAATGAAAACATAAGGAAGATATCTTTCATATTAAAAGGTTAAATTAGGACACACCTTTATAGGGTTAGTGTTCCCACACGGCCATATAACCCATGTTACAGCTCTTGTTTACCTACAGGGAAGTTGTTGTTTTCCTGGAGGAATAAATCTGCAACTTGTTTCACAGTACGGTTCATAGGGTTTACTCACACCTCACAGTACGGTTCATAGGGTTTACTCACACCTCACAGTACGGTTCATAGGGTTTACTCACACCTCACAGTACGGTTCATAGGGTTTACTCACACCTCACAGTACGGTTCATAGGGTTTACTCACACCTCACAGTACGGTTCATAGGGTTTACTCACACCTCACAGTACGGTTCATAGGGTTTACTCACACCTCACAGTACGGTTCATAGGGTTTACTCACACCTCACAGTACGGTTCATAGGGTTTACTCACACCTCACAGTACGGTTCATAGGGTTTACTCACACCTCACAGTACGGTTCATAGGGTTTACTCACACCTCACAGTACGGTTCATAGGGTTTACTCACACCTCACAGTACGGTTCATAGGGTTTACTCACACCTCACAGTACGGTTCATAGGGTTTACTCACACCTCACAGTACGGTTCATAGGGTTTACTCACACCTCACAGTACGGGTTCATAGGGTTTACTCACACCTCACAGTACGGTTCATAGGGTTTACTCACACCTCACAGTACGGTTCATAGGGTTTACTCACACCTCACAGTACGGTTCATAGGGTTTACTCACACCTCACAGTACGGTTCATAGGGTTTACTCACACCTCACAGTACGGTTCATAGGGTTTACTCACACCTCACAGTACGGTTCATAGGGTTTACTCACACCTCACAGTACGGTTCATAGGGTTTACTCACACCTCACAGTACGGTTCATAGGGTTTACTCACACCTCACAGTACGGTTCATAGGGTTTACTCACACCTCACAGTACGGTTCATAGGGTTTACTCACACCTCACAGTACGGTTCATAGGGTTTACTCACACCTCACAGTACGGTTCATAGGGTTTACTCACACCTCACAGTACGGTTCATAGGGTTTCACACCTCACAGTACGGTTCACCTCACAGTACGGTTCATAGGGTTTACTCACACCTCACAGTACGGTTCATAGGGTTTACTCACACCTCACAGTACGGTTCATAGGGTTTACTCACACCTCACAGTACGGTTCATAGGGTTTACTCACACCTCACAGTACGGTTCATAGGGTTTACTCACACCTCACAGTACGGTTCATAGGGTTTACTCACACCTCACAGTACGGTTCATAGGGTTTACTCACACCTCACAGTACGGTTCATAGGGTTTACTCACACCTCACAGTACGGTTCATAGGGTTTACTCACACCTCACAGTACGGTTCATAGGGTTTACTCACACCTCACAGTACGGTTCATAGGGTTTACTCACACCTCACAGTACGGTTCATAGGGTTTACTCACACCTCACAGTACGGTTCATAGGGTTTACTCACACCTCACAGTACGGTTCATAGGGTTTACTCACACCTCACAGTACGGTTCATAGGGTTTACTCACACCTCACAGTACGGTTCATAGGGTTTACTCACACCTCACAGTACGGTTCATAGGGTTTACTCACACCTCACAGTACGGTTCATAGGGTTTACTCACACCTCACAGTACGGTTCATAGGGTTTACTCACACCTCACAGTACGGTTCATAGGGTTTACTCACACCTCACAGTACGGTTCATAGGGTTTACTCACACCTCACAGTACGGTTCATAGGGTTTACTCACACCTCACAGTACGGTTCATAGGGTTTACTCACACCTCACAGTACGGTTCATAGGGTTTACTCACACCTCACAGTACGGTTCATAGGGTTTACTCACACCTCACAGTACGGTTCATAGGGTTTACTCACACCTCACAGTACGGTTCATAGGGTTTACTCACACCTCACAGTACGGTTCATAGGGTTTACTCACACCTCACAGTACGGTTCATAGGGTTTACTCACACCTCACAGTACGGTTCATAGGGTTTACTCACACCTCACAGTACGGTTCATAGGGTTTACTCACACAGTACGGTTCATAGGGTTTACTCACACCTCACAGTACGGTTCATAGGGTTTACTCACACCTCACAGTACGGTTCATAGGGTTTACTCACACCTCACAGTACGGTTCATAGGGTTTACTCACACCTCACAGTACGGTTCATAGGGTTTACTCACACCTCACAGTACGGTTCATAGGGTTTACTCACACCTCACAGTACGGTTCATAGGGTTTTTACTCACTCACCTCACAGTACGGTTCATAGGGTTTACTCACACCTCACAGTACGGTTCATAGGGTTTACTCACACCTCACAGTACGGTTCATAGGGTTTACTCACACCTCACAGTACGGTTCATAGGGTTTACTCACACCTCACAGTACGGTTCATAGGGTTTAATCACACCTCACAGTACGGTTCATAGGGTTTAATCACACCTCACAGTACGGTTCATAGGGTTTACTCACACCTCACAGTACGGTTCATAGGGTTTACTCACACCTCACAGTACGGTTCATAGGGTTTACTCACACCTCACAGTACGGTTCATAGGGTTTACTCACACCTCACAGTACGGTTCATAGGGTTTACTCACACCTCACAGTACGGTTCATAGGGTTTACTCACACCTCACAGTACGGTTCATAGGGTTTACTCACACCTCACGGTTCAGGGTACAGGTTCATAGGGTTTACTCACACCTCACAGTACGGTTCATAGGGTTTACTCACACCTCACAGTACGGTTCATAGGGTTTACTCACACCTCACAGTACGGTTCATAGGGTTTAATCACACCTCACAGTACGGTTCATAGGGTTTCACACCTCACAGTACGGTTCATAGGGTTTAATAGGGTTTACTCACCTCACAGTACGGTTCATAGGGTTTACTCACACCTCACAGTACGGTTCATAGGGTTTACTCACACCTCACAGTACGGTTCATAGGGTTTACTCACACCTCACAGTACGGTTCATAGGGTTTACTCACACCTCACAGTACGGTTCATAGGGTTTACTCACACCTCACAGTACGGTTCATAGGGTTTACTCACACACCTCACAGTACGGTTCATAGGGTTTACTCACACCTCACAGTACGGTTCATAGGGTTTACTCACACCTCACAGTACGGTTCATAGGGTTTACTCACACCTCACAGTACGGTTCATAGGGTTTACTCACACCTCACAGTACGGTTCATAGGGTTTACTCACACCTCACAGTACGGTTCATAGGGTTTACTCACACCTCACAGTACGGTTCATAGGGTTTACTCACACCTCACAGTACGGTTCATAGGGTTTACTCACACCTCACAGTACGGTTCATAGGGTTTACTCACACCTCACAGTACGGTTCATAGGGTTTACTCACACCTCACAGTACGGTTCATAGGGTTTACTCACACCTCACTGTACGGTTCATAGGGTTTACTCACACCTCACAGTACGGTTCATAGGGTTTACTCACACCTCACAGTACGGTTCATAGGGTTTACTCACACCTCACAGTACGGTTCATAGGGTTTACTCACACCTCACAGTACGGTTCATAGGGTTTACTCACACCTCACAGTACGGTTCATAGGGTTTACTCACACCTCACAGTACGGTTCATAGGGTTTACTCACACCTCACAGTACGGTTCATAGGGTTTACTTACACCTCACAGTACGGTTCATAGGGTTTACTCACACCTCACAGTACGGTTCATAGGGTTTACTCACACCTCACAGTACGGTTCATAGGGTTTACTCACACCTCACAGTACGGTTCATAGGGTTTACTCACACCTCACAGTACGGTTCATAGGGTTTACTCACACCTCACAGTACGGTTCATAGGGTTTACTCACACCTCACAGTACGGTTCATAGGGTTTACTCACACCTCACAGTACGGTTCATAGGGTTTACTCACACCTCACAGTACGGTTCATAGGGTTTACTCACACCTCACAGTACGGTTCATAGGGTTTACTCACACCTCACAGTACGGTTCATAGGGTTTACTCACACCTCACAGTACGGTTCATAGGGTTTACTCACACCTCACAGTACGGTTCATAGGGTTTACTCACACCTCACAGTACGGTTCATAGGGTTTACTCACACCTCACAGTACGGTTCATAGGGTTTACTCACACCTCACAGTACGGTTCATAGGGTTTACTCACACCTCACAGTACGGTTCATAGGGTTTTTACAGTACGGTTCATAGGGTTTCACACCTCACAGTACGGTTCATAGGGTTTACTCACACCTCACAGTACGGTTCATAGGGGTTCATAGGGTTTATCACACCTCACAGTACGGTTCATAGGGGGTTTAATCACACCTCACAGTACGGTTCATAGGGTTTACTCACACCTCACAGTACGGTTCATAGGGTTTACTTACACCTCACAGTACGGTTCATAGGGTTTACTCACACCTCACAGTACGGTTCATAGGGTTTACTCACACCTCACAGTACGGTTCATAGGGTTTACTCACACCTCACAGTACGGTTCATAGGGTTTACTCACACCTCACAGTACGGTTCATAGGGTTTACTCACACCTCACAGTACGGTTCATAGGGTTTACTCACACCTCACAGTACGGTTCATAGGGTTTACTCACACCTCACTGTACGGTTCATAGGGTTTACTCACACCTCACAGTACGGTTCATAGGGTTTACTCACACCTCACAGTACGGTTCATAGGGTTTACTCACACCTCACAGTACGGTTCATAGGGTTTACTCACACCTCACAGTACGGTTCATAGGGTTTACTCACACCTCACAGTACGGTTCATAGGGTTTACTCACACCTCACAGTACGGTTCATAGGGTTTACTCACACCTCACAGTACGGTTCATAGGGTTTACTCACACCTCACAGTACGGTTCATAGGGTTTACTCACACCTCACAGTACGGTTCATAGGGTTTACTCACACCTCACAGTACGGTTCATAGGGTTTACTCACACCTCACAGTACGGTTCATAGGGTTTACTCACACCTCACAGTACGGTTCATAGGGTTTACTCACACCTCACAGTACGGTTCATAGGGTTTACTCACACCTCACAGTACGGTTCATAGGGTTTACTCACACCTCACAGTACGGTTCATAGGGTTTAATCACACCTCACAGTACGGTTCATAGGGTTTACTCACACCTCACAGTACGGTTCATAGGGTTTACAGTCACACCTCACAGTACGGTTCATAGGGTTTACTCACACCTCACAGTACGGTTCATAGGGTTTACTCACACCTCACAGTACGGTTCATAGGGTTTACTCACACCTCACAGTACGGTTCATAGGGTTTACTCACACCTCACAGTACGGTTCATAGGGTTTACTCACACCTCACAGTACGGTTCATAGGGTTTACTCACACCTCACAGTACGGTTCATAGGGTTTACTCACACCTCACAGTACGGTTCATAGGGTTTACTCACACCTCACAGTACGGTTCATAGGGTTTACTCACACCTCACAGTACGGTTCATAGGGTTTACTCACACCTCACAGTACGGTTCATAGGGTTTACTCACACCTCACAGTACGGTTCATAGGGTTTACTCACACCTCACGGTTCAGTACGGTTCATAGGGTTTACTCACACCTCACAGTACGGTTCATAGGGTTTACTCACACCTCACAGTACGGTTCATAGGGTTTACTCACACCTCACAGTACGGTTCATAGGGTTTACTCACACCTCACAGTACGGTTCATAGGGTTTACTCACACCTCACAGTACGGTTCATAGGGTTTACTCACACCTCACAGTACGGTTCATAGGGTTTACTCACACCTCACAGTACGGTTCATAGGGTTTACTCACACCTCACAGTACGGTTCATAGGGTTTACTCACACCTCACAGTATGGTTCATAGGGTTTAATCACACCTCACAGTACGGTTCATAGGGTTTACTCACACCTCACAGTACGGTTCATAGGGTTTACTCACACCTCACAGTACGGTTCATAGGGTTTACTCACACCTCACAGTACGGTTCATAGGGTTTACTCACACCTCACAGTACGGTTCATAGGGTTTACTCACACCTCACAGTACGGTTCATAGGGTTTACTCACACCTCACAGTACGGTTCATAGGGTTTACTCACACCTCACAGTACGGTTCATAGGGTTTACTCACACCTCACAGTACGGTTCATAGGGTTTACTCACACCTCACAGTACGGTTCATAGGGTTTACTCACACCTCACAGTACGGTTCATAGGGTTTACTCACACCTCACAGTACGGTTCATAGGGTTTTCACCTCACAGTACGGTTTACTCACACCTCACAGTACGGTTCATAGGGTTTACTCACACCTCACAGTACGGTTCATAGGGTTTACTCACACCTCACAGTACGGTTCATAGGGTTTACTCACACCTCACAGTACGGTTCATAGGGTTTACTCACACCTCACAGTACGGTTCATAGGGTTTACTCACACCTCACAGTACGGTTCATAGGGTTTACTCACACCTCACAGTACGGTTCATAGGGTTTACTCACACCTCACAGTACGGTTCATAGGGTTTACTCACACCTCACAGTACGGTTCATAGGGTTTACTCACACCTCACAGTACGGTTCATAGGGTTTACTCACACCTCACAGTACGGTTCATAGGGTTTACTCACACCTCACAGTACGGTTCATAGGGTTTAATCACACCTCACAGTACGGTTCATAGGGTTTACTCACACCTCACAGTACGGTTCATAGGGTTTACTCACACCTCACAGTACGGTTCATAGGGTTTACTCACACCTCACAGTACGGTTCATAGGGTTTACTCACACCTCACAGTACGGTTCATAGGGTTTACGGTTCACACCTCACAGTACGGTTCATAGGGTTTACTCACACCTCACAGTACGGTTCATAGGGTTTACTCACACCTCACAGTACGGTTCATAGGGTTTACTCACACCTCACAGTACGGTTCATAGGGTTTACTCACACCTCACAGTACGGTTCATAGGGTTTACTCACACCTCACAGTACGGTTCATAGGGTTTACTCACACCTCACAGTACGGTTCATAGGGTTTACTCACACCTCAC
Organism: Oncorhynchus keta; assembly: GCF_023373465.1. NCBI lineage: Eukaryota > Metazoa > Chordata > Actinopteri > Salmoniformes > Salmonidae > Oncorhynchus > Oncorhynchus keta. The sequence goes on along the minus strand of NC_068424.1, from coordinate 5,946,017 downwards.
AGTACGGTTCATAGGGTTTACTCACACCTCACAGTACGGTTCATAGGGTTTACTCACACCTCACAGTACGGTTCATAGGGTTTACTCACACCTCACAGTACGGTTCATAGGGTTTACTCACACCTCACAGTACGGTTCATAGGGTTTACTCACACCTCACAGTACGGTTCATAGGGTTTACTCACACCTCACAGTACGGTTCATAGGGTTTACTCACACCTCACAGTACGGTTCATAGGGTTTACTCACACCTCACAGTACGGTTCATAGGGTTTACTCACACCTCACAGTACGGTTCATAGGGTTTACTCACACCTCACAGTACGGTTCATAGGGTTTACTCACATAGGGTTTAGGGTTTACACACCTCACAGTACGGTTCATAGGGTTTACTCACACCTCACAGTACGGTTCATAGGGTTTACTCACACCTCACAGTACGGTTCATAGGGTTTACTCACACCTCACAGTACGGTTCATAGGGTTTACTCACACCTCACAGTACGGTTCATAGGGTTTACTCACACCTCACAGTACGGTTCATAGGGTTTACTCACACCTCACAGTACGGTTCATAGGGTTTACTCACACCTCACAGTACGGTTCATAGGGTTTACTCACACCTCACAGTACGGTTCATAGGGTTTACTCACACCTCACAGTACGGTTCATAGGGTTTACTCACACCTCACAGTACGGTTCATAGGGTTTACTCACACCTCACAGTACGGTTCATAGGGTTTACTCACACCTCACAGTACGGTTCATAGGGTTTACTCACACCTCACAGTACGGTTCATAGGGTTTACTCACACCTCACAGTACGGTTCATAGGGTTTACTCACACCTCACAGTACGGTTCATAGGGTTTTACTCACACCTCACAGTACGGTTCATAGGGTTTACTCACACCTCACAGTACGGTTCATAGGGTTTACTCACACCTCACAGTACGGTTCATAGGGTTTACTCACACCTCACAGTACGGTTCATAGGGTTTACTCACACCTCACAGTACGGTTCATAGGGTTTACTCACACCTCACAGTACGGTTCATAGGGTTTACTCACACCTCACAGTACGGTTCATAGGGTTTACTCACACCTCACAGTACGGTTCATAGGGTTTACTCACACCTCACAGTACGGTTCATAGGGTTTACTCACACCTCACAGTACGGTTCATAGGGTTTACTCACACCTCACAGTACGGTTCATAGGGTTTACTCACACCTCACAGTACGGTTCATAGGGTTTACGGTTCTCACACCTCACAGTACGGTTCATAGGGTTTACTCACACCTCACAGTACGGTTCATAGGGTTTACTCACACCTCACAGTACGGTTCATAGGGTTTACTCACACCTCACAGTACGGTTCATAGGGTTTACTCACACCTCACAGTACGGTTCATAGGGTTTACTCACACCTCACAGTACGGTTCATAGGGTTTACTCACACCTCACAGTACGGTTCATAGGGTTTACTCACACCTCACAGTACGGTTCATAGGGTTTACTCACACCTCACAGTACGGTTCATAGGGTTTACTCACACCTCACAGTACGGTTCATAGGGTTTACTCACACCTCACAGTACGGTTCATAGGGTTTACTCACACCTCACAGTACGGTTCATAGGGTTTACTCACACCTCACAGTACGGTTCATAGGGTTTACTCACACCTCACAGTACGGTTCATAGGGTTTACTCACACCTCACAGTACGGTTCATAGGGTTTACTCACACCTCACAGTACGGTTCATAGGGTTTACTCACACCTCACAGTACGGTTCATAGGGTTTAATCACACCTCACAGTACGGTTCATAGGGTTTACTCACACCTCACAGTACGGTTCATAGGGTTTACTCACACCTCACAGTACGGTTCATAGGGGTTTACTCATAGGGTTTACTCACACCTCACAGTACGGTTCATAGGGTTTACTCACACCTCACAGTACGGTTCATAGGGTTTACTCACACCTCACAGTACGGTTCATAGGGTTTACTCACACCTCACAGTACGGTTCATAGGGTTTACTCACACCTCACAGTACGGTTCATAGGGTTTACTCACACCTCACAGTACGGTTCATAGGGTTTACTCACACCTCACAGTACGGTTCATAGGGGTTTACGGTTCATAGGGTTTACACCTCACAGTACGGTTCATAGGGTTTACTCACACCTCACAGTACGGTTCATAGGGTTTACTCACACCTCACAGTACGGTTCATAGGGTTTACTCACACCTCACAGTACGGTTCATAGGGTTTACTCACACCTCACAGTACGGTTCATAGGGTTTACTCACACCTCACAGTACGGTTCATAGGGTTTACTCACACCTCACAGTACGGTTCATAGGGTTTACTCACACCTCACAGTACGGTTCATAGGGTTTACTCACACCTCACAGTACGGTTCATAGGGTTTACTCACACCTCACAGTACGGTTCATAGGGTTTACTCACACCTCACAGTACGGTTCATAGGGTTTACTCACACCTCACAGTACGGTTCATAGGGTTTACTCACACCTCACAGTACGGTTCATAGGGTTTACTCACACCTCACAGTACGGTTCATAGGGTTTACTCACACCTCACAGTACGGTTCATAGGGTTTACTCACACCTCACAGTACGGTTCATAGGGTTTACTCACACCTCACAGTACGGTTCATAGGGTTTACTCACACCTCACAGTACGGTTCATAGGGTTTACTCACACCTCACAGTACGGTTCATAGGGTTTACTCACACCTCACAGTACGGTTCATAGGGTTTACTCACACCTCACAGTACGGTTCATAGGGTTTACTCACACCTCACAGTACGGTTCATAGGGTTTAATCACACCTCACAGTACGGTTCATAGGGTTTACTCACACCTCACAGTACGGTTCATAGGGTTTACTCACACCTCACAGTACGGTTCATAGGGTTTACTCACACCTCACGGTACGGTTCATAGGGTTTACTCACACCTCACGGTACGGTTCATAGGGTTTACTCACACCTCACGGTACGGTTCATAGGGTTTACTCACACCTCACAGTACGGTTCATAGGGTTTACTCACACCTCACAGTACGGTTCATAGGGTTTACTCACACCTCACAGTACGGTTCATAGGGTTTAATCACACCTCACAGTACGGTTCATAGGGTTTACTCACACCTCACAGTACGGTTCATAGGGTTTACTCACACCTCACAGTACGGTTCATAGGGTTTACTCACACCTCACAGTACGGTTCATAGGGTTTAATCACACCTCACAGTACGGTTCATAGGGTTTACTCACACCTCACAGTACGGTTCATAGGGTTTACTCACACCTCACAGTACGGTTCATAGGGTTTACTCACACCTCACAGTACGGTTCATAGGGTTTACTCACACCTCACAGTACGGTTCATAGGGTTTACTCACACCTCACAGTACGGTTCATAGGGTTTACTCACACCTCACAGTACGGTTCATAGGGTTTACTCACACCTCACAGTACGGTTCATAGGGTTTACTCACACCTCACAGTACGGTTCATAGGGTTTACTCACACCTCACAGTACGGTTCATAGGGTTTACTCACACCTCACAGTACGGTTCATAGGGTTTACTCACACCTCACAGTACGGTTCATAGGGTTTAATCACACCTCACAGTACGGTTCATAGGGTTTAATCACACCTCACAGTACGGTTCATAGGGGGTTTACTCACACCTCACAGTACGGTTCATAGGGTTTACTCACACCTCACAGTACGGTTCATAGGGTTTACTCACACCTCACAGTACGGTTCATAGGGTTTACTCACACCTCACAGTACGGTTCATAGGGTTTACTCACACCTCACAGTACGGTTCATAGGGTTTACTCACACCTCACAGTACGGTTCATAGGGTTTACTCACACCTCACAGTACGGTTCATAGGGTTTACTCACACCTCACAGTACGGTTCATAGGGTTTAATCACACCTCACAGTACGGTTCATAGGGTTTACTCACACCTCACAGTACGGTTCATAGGGTTTACTCACACCTCACAGTACGGTTCATAGGGTTTACTCACACCTCACAGTACGGTTCATAGGGTTTACTCACACCTCACAGTACGGTTCATAGGGTTTACTCACACCTCACAGTACGGTTCATAGGGTTTAATCACACCTCACAGTACGGTTCATAGGGTTTACTCACACCTCACAGTACGGTTCATAGGGTTTACTCACACCTCACAGTACGGTTCATAGGGTTTACTCACACCTCACCGTACGGTTCATAGGGTTTTACTCACACCTCACAGTACGGTTCATATAGGGTTTACTCACACCTCACAGTACGGTTCATAGGGTTTACTCACACCTCACAGTACGGTTCATAGGGTTTACTCACACCTCACAGTACGGTTCATAGGGTTTACTCACACCTCACAGTACGGTTCATAGGGTTTACTCACACCTCACAGTACGGTTCATAGGGTTTACTCACACCTCACAGTACGGTTCATAGGGTTTACTCACACCTCACAGTACGGTTCATAGGGTTTACTCACACCTCACAGTACGGTTCATAGGGTTTACTCACACCTCACAGTACGGTTCATAGGGTTTACTCACACCTCACAGTACGGTTCATAGGGTTTACTCACACCTCACAGTACGGTTCATAGGGTTTACTCACACCTCACAGTACGGTTCATAGGGTTTACTCACACCTCACAGTACGGTTCATAGGGTTTACTCACACCTCACACAGTACGGTTCATAGGGTTTACTCACACCTCACAGTACGGTTCATAGGGTTTACTCACACCTCACAGTACGGTTCATAGGGTTTACTCACACCTCACAGTACGGTTCATAGGGTTTACTCACACCTCACAGTACGGTTCATAGGGTTTACTCACACCTCACAGTACGGTTCATAGGGTTTACTCACACCTCACAGTACGGTTCATAGGGTTTAACTCACACCTCACAGTACGGTTCATAGGGTTTACTCACACCTCACAGTACGGTTCATAGGGTTTACTCACACCTCACAGTACGGTTCATAGGGTTTAATCACACCTACTCACACCTCACAGTACGGTTCATAGGGTTTAATCACACCTCACAGTACGGTTCATAGGGTTTACTCACACCTCACAGTACGGTTCATAGGGTTTACTCACACCTCACAGTACGGTTCATAGGGTTTACTCACACCTCACAGTACGGTTCATAGGGTTTACTCACACCTCACAGTACGGTTCATAGGGTTTACTCACACCTCACAGTACGGTTCATAGGGTTTAATCACACCTCACAGTACGGTTCATAGGGTTTACTCACACCTCACAGTACGGTTCATAGGGTTTACTCACACCTCACAGTACGGTTCATAGGGTTTACTCACACCTCACAGTACGGTTCATAGGGTTTACTCACACCTCACAGTACGGTTCATAGGGTTTAATCACACCTCACAGTACGGTTCATAGGGTTTACTCACACCTCACAGTACGGTTCATAGGGTTTACTCACACCTCACAGTACGGTTCATAGGGTTTACTCACACCTCACAGTACGGTTCATAGGGTTTACTCACACCTCACAGTACGGTTCATAGGGTTTACTCACCTCACCATAGGGTTTCACAGTACGGTTCATAGGGTTTACTCACACCTCACAGTACGGTTCATAGGGTTTACTCACACCTCACAGTACGGTTCATAGGGTTTACTCACACCTCACAGTACGGTTCATAGGGTTTAATCACACCTCACAGTACGGTTCATAGGGTTTACTCACACCTCACAGTACGGTTCATAGGGTTTACTCACACCTCACAGTACGGTTCATAGGGTTTACTCACACCTCACAGTACGGTTCATAGGGTTTACTCACACCTCACAGTACGGTTCATAGGGTTTACTCACACCTCACAGTACGGTTCATAGGGTTTACTCACACCTCACAGTACGGTTCATAGGGTTTACTCACACCTCACAGTACGGTTCATAGGGTTTAATCACACCTCACAGTACGGTTCATAGGGTTTACTCACACCTCACAGTACGGTTCATAGGGTTTACTCACACCTCACAGTACGGTTCATAGGGTTTAATCACACCTCACAGTACGGTTCATAGGGTTTAATCACACCTCACAGTACGGTTCATAGGGTTTACTCACACCTCACAGTACGGTTCATAGGGTTTACTCACACCTCACAGTACGGTTCATAGGGTTTACTCACACCTCACAGTACGGTTCATAGGGTTTACTCACACCTCACAGTACGGTTCATAGGGTTTACTCACACCTCACAGTACGGTTCATAGGGTTTAATCACACCTCACAGTACGGTTCATAGGGTTTACTCACACCTCACAGTACGGTTCATAGGGTTTACTCACACCTCACAGTACGGTTCATAGGGTTTACTCACACCTCACAGTACGGTTCATAGGGTTTACTCACACCTCACAGTACGGTTCATAGGGTTTACTCACACCTCACAGTACGGTTCATAGGGTTTACTCACACCTCACAGTACGGTTCATAGGGTTTACTCACACCTCACAGTACGGTTCATAGGGTTTACTCACACCTCACAGTACGGTTCATAGGGTTTAATCACACCTCACAGTACGGTTCATAGGGTTTACTCACACCTCACAGTACGGTTCATAGGGTTTACTCACACCTCACAGTACGGTTCATAGGGTTTACTCACACCTCACAGTACGGTTCATAGGGTTTACTCACACCTCACAGTACGGTTCATAGGGTTTACTCACACCTCACAGTACGGTTCATAGGGTTTACTCACACCTCACAGTACGGTTCATAGGGTTTACTCACACCTCACAGTACGGTTCATAGGGTTTACTCACACCTCACAGTACGGTTCATAGGGTTTAATCACACCTCACAGTACGGTTCATAGGGTTTACTCACACCTCACAGTACGGTTCATAGGGTTTACTCACACCTCACAGTACGGTTCATAGGGTTTACTCACACCTCACAGTACGGTTCATAGGGTTTACTCACACCTCACAGTACGGTTCATAGGGTTTACTCACACCTCACAGTACGGTTCATAGGTCAGGGTTTTCTCACACCTCACAGTACGGTTCATAGGGTTTACTCACACCTCACAGTACGGTTCATAGGGTTTACTCACACCTCACAGTACGGTTCATAGGGTTTACTCACACCTCACAGTACGGTTCATAGGGTTTACTCACACCTCACAGTACGGTTCATAGGGTTTACTCACACCTCACAGTACGGTTCATAGGGTTTACTCACACCTCACAGTACGGTTCATAGGGTTTACTCACACCTCACAGTACGGTTCATAGGGTTTACTCACACCTCACAGTACGGTTCATAGGGTTTACTCACACCTCACAGTACGGTTCATAGGGTTTACCTCACAGCATACTTGGATTAAAAATCTCATTAAAGTTCAGTGTTAGGATTTAGGATTTAGGGTTTAGGGTTTAGGTCAGGGTTTAGTTAAGGTTATGTTTCATAGACAGTTAGTTTAAATGTGGCGTTATTGAACATCTACGGACCATCTACTTGGGACAATCCATGTAAAGACTTTCCTTATAATATTCTGCAATTATCTTTAAAATGTCTGGAACAACTAACTTAATGTTAGGGGCGGCAGGGTAGCCTAGTGGTTAGATTGGAGGGGCGGCAGGGTAGCCTAGTGGTTAGAGTGGAGGGGCGGCAGGGTAGCCTAGTGGTTAGAGTGGAGGGGCGGCAGGGTAGCCTAGTGGTTAGAGTGGAGGGGCGGCAGGGTAGCCTAGTGGTTAGAGTGGAGGGGCGGCAGGGTAGCCTAGTGGTTAGAGTGGAGGGGTGGCAGGGTAGCCTAGTGGTTAGAGTGGAGGGGCGGCAGGGTAGCCTAGTGGTTAGAGTGGAGGGGCGGCAGGGTAGCCTAGTGGTTAGAGTGGAGGGGTGGCAGGGTAGCCTAGTGGTTAGAGTGGAGGGGCGGCAGGGTAGCCTAGTGGTTAGAGTGGAGGGGCGGCAGGGTAGCCTAGTGGTTAGAGTGGAGGGGCGGCAGGGTAGCCTAGTGGTTAGAGTGGAGGGGCGGCAGGGTAGCCTAGTGGTTAGAGTGGAGGGGTGGCAGGGTAGCCTAGTGGTTAGAGTGGAGGGGCGGCAGGGTAGCCTAGTGGTTAGAGTGGAGGGGCGGCAGGGTAGCCTAGTGGTTAGAGTGGAGGGGCGGCAGGGTAGCCTAGTGGTTAGAGTGGAGGGGCGGCAGGGTAGCCTCGTGGTTAGAGTGGAGGGTGGGTGAGAGAAACCATTTTGTTTATTTTTTAAAATGGATATATCTGCCTCTTTCCTGTTTTCTACCTGACCGTGTCCATATAAATGGACCTAGAACTTATGGTTCTAATACGTGTTAAAATACTGAGTCTTCTGTGTGACCCAGAAAAAGGTGCGTTTGAGTAGATTAGAAACAACCCACATTTCAATAAAGTAGTGCCGTTGAGTTGTACTTTAGGTTTGCTCTTTCATTTCCTTCAAACTAATTAGGGTCAGATCCTTGGAGAATAATATCTCAGAAATGAACTGTGTTAAGAGACAGACCAGAGAGACAGACCAGAGACAGACAGACAGAGGAACAGACAGACAGAGGAACAGACAGACAGATGAACAGACAGACAGACAGACAGACAGACAGACAGACAGACAGACAGACAGACAGACAGACAGACAGACAG
>NC_068424.1:5909781-5934781 GCF_023373465.1 Oncorhynchus keta | reverse complement strand
TCACTTTTAGTCTGTTACATTACCTCTCACTATTAGTCTATTACATTACCTCTCACTATTAGTCTATGACATTACCTCTTACTATTAGTCTATGACATTACCTCTCACTATTAGTCTATTACATTACCTCTCACTATTAGTCTATTACATTACCTCTCACTATTAGTCTATTACATTACCTCTCACTATTAGTCTATGACATTACCTCTCACTATTAGTCTATTACATTACCTCTCACTATTAGTCTATGACATTACCTCTCACTATTAGTCTATGACATTACCTCTCACTATTAGTCTATGACATTACCTCTCACTATTAGTCTATTACATTACCTCTCACTATTAGTCTATGACATTACCTCTCACTATTAGTCTATGACATTACCTCTCACTATTAGTCTATGACATTACCTCTCACGATTAGTCTATGACATTAACTCTCACTACTAGTCTATGACATTACCTCTCACTATTAGTCTGTTACATTACCTCTCACTATTAGTCTATTACATTACCTCTCACTATTAGTCTATGACATTACCTCTCACTATTAGTCTATTACATTACCTCTCACTATTAGTCTATGACATTACCTCTCACTATTAGTCTATTACATTACCTCTCACTATTAGTCTATGACATTACCTCTCACTATTAGTCTATTACATTACCTCTCACTATTAGTCTATGACATTACCTCTCACTATTAGTCTATGACATTACCTCTCACTATTAGTCTATTACATTACCTGTCTCTATTAGTCTATTACATTACCTGTCTCTATTAGTCTATTACATTACCTGTCTCTACTACCCCTCTCACTACTAGTATATTACATTACCTGTCTCTATTAGTCTATTACATTACCTGTCTCTACTACATTACCCATCTCTATTAGTCTATTACATTACCTGTCCCTATTAGTCTATGACATTACCTGTCTCTACTACCCCTCTCACTATTAGTCTATTACATTACCTGTCTCTACTACATTACCCATCTCTATTAGTCTATTACATTACCTGTCTCTATTAGTCTGTTCCCTTTCCTCTCTCTCTTTATGATGAGAAAAGTGCAGGCAAAGGGCAAAGGTCAATCAGGGAAGCAGGCCACATCATCTGAATACATTTACAGTCACGGCCATGTATAGATTTGAACGTTTACATGTTTATTTATCTGTTAATAGTTTCTCAAATATGCATGTGACTAAATTATACTAATACTTTGTCCTAATAATATTCTATACTTTGTCCTAATAATATTCTGTACTTTGTCCTAATAATATTCTGTACTTTGTCCTCATAATATTCTATACTTTGTCCTAATAATATTCTGTACTTTGTCCTAATAATATTCTATACTTTGTCCTAATAATATTCTATACTTTGTCCTAATAATATTCTGTACTTTGTCCTAATAATATTCTATACTTTGTCCTAATAATATTCTATACTTTGTCCTAATAATATTCTGTACTTTGTCCTAATAATATTCTGTACTTTGTCCTAATAATATTCTATACTTTGTCCTAATAATATTCTATACTTCGTCCTAATAATATTCTATACTTTGTCCTAATAATATTCTCTACTTTGTCCTAATAATATTCTGTACTTCATATACATTTACAGGGCATGAAAATCTTGTCATTTCAAATATTATTGGGGACAGAATAGTCTCGGGAAATCTCGGATCAGTCGGAACATTGTCAATTGAGGAAAAACCTGTCCAGAACCACCAACTCCCCAAAACAAGGCAAACCCGTCCAGAACCACCAACTCCCCAAAACAAGGCAAACCCGTCCAGAACCACCAACTCCCCAAAAACAAGGCAAACCCGTCCAGAACCACCAACTCCCCAAAACAAGGCAAACCCGTCCAGAACCACCAACTCCCCAAAAACAAGGCAAACCCGTCCAGAACCACCAACTCCCCAAAAACAAACTCAGCCAGTATTACCCAGCCACAGCATCTAAACTAACAAATGTCCACTTCCTCGTGCATTGAAGTCACTTGGGAGGCGAAGTGAAAATTTGATTTAAGTGGGAATTAGGATTCCTGAGCAGCAAACATGCTTCAAACAGACTCGGAGTTCACTAAAACACGATGGATCTGTACCGTCATCGGACTGGGCTTTTACCTGGTGGACATTGTGACAGACGTTGGACTAGCAGTGAAGTACTTCCTGGTTGGAAACCTGGTCTGGGCTGGGCTGACTTTACTGTTTGTGGTGGTTGGCTCAGCAGCCACACAGGTCTTCAGCTACACCTGGTACAGAGATGACACGAGGAACCCACTGGTTAATCCTGGTGGAGACAAGCTGATATCTGGGATGAACAGAGGAAGACTGATTGGACTCCATGTTTTGCAGATGGGTATCTTCACCAGGTATGTGATGATGTGAGGTTGAAATGTGATTACTTCTGTTATCAACTTTATAGTGACGTTGGCTGGAGATGTTCACAAGATTAGGGGTGGAAACGGACAGAATATTACTGGAAACTTTACCATTAGTTTACCAAGTTTACCATTAAACTACCAGAATTTGGGAAACTTTCAAGGATTTTATGTAAATTCTCACAAGACATATAGTGGCAGTTTTTGGGGTACTTCAGATTATTATTTTTTTATTTTTTTATTTTTTTTAACCTTTATTTAACTAGGCAAGTCAGTTATGAACACATTTGTATTTTCAATGATGGCCTAGGAACAGTGGGTTAACTGGTCTAGGAACAGTGGGTTAACTGGCCTAGGAACAGTGAGTTAACTGGTCTAGGAACAGTGAGTTAACTGGTCTAGGAACAGTGAGTTAACTGGTCTAGGAACAGTGGGTTAACTGGTCTAGGAACAGTGGGTTAACTGGTCTAGGAACAGTGGGTTAACTGGCCTAGGAACAGTGGGTTAACTGGTCTAGGAACAGTGGGTTAACTGGTCTAGGAACAGTGGGTTAACTGGTCTAGGAACAGTGGGTTAACTGGTCTAGGAACAGTGGGTTAACTGCCTGTTCAGGGGCAGAATGACAGATGTGTACCTTGTCAGCTCGGGGGTTTGAACTTACTAGTCCAACGCTCTAACCACTAGGCTACCCTGCCGCCCCTCCACTCTAACCACTAGGCGACCCTGCCGCCCCTCCACTCTAACCACTAGGCTACCCTGCCGCCCCTCCACTAACCACTAGGCTACCCTGCCGCCCCTCCCTCTAACCACTAGGCTACCCTGCCAACCACCACTAGGCTACCCTGCCACCCCTCCACTCTAACCACTAGGCTACCCTGCCACCCCTCCACTCTAACCACTAGGCTACCCTGCCACCCCTCCCTCTAACCACTAGGCTACCCTGCCACCCCTCCACTCTAACCACTAGGCTACCCTGCTCTAACCACTAGGCTACGCTGCCACCCCTCCACTCTAACCACTAGGCGACCCTGCCGCCCCTCCACTCTAACCACTAGGCCCCTCCACTCTAACCACTAGGCTACCCTGCCACCCCTCCACTCTAACCACTAGGCTACCCTGCCGCCCCTCCACTCTAACCACTAGGCTACCCTGCCGCCCCTCCACTCTAACCACAGGCTACCTGCCGCTAACCACTAGGCTACCCTGCCACCCCTCCACTCTAACCACTAGGCTACCCTGCCACCCCTCCACTCTAACCCCTCCACTCTAACCACAGGCTACCCTGCCACCCCTCCACTCTAACCACTAGGCTACCCTGCCACCCCTCCACTCTAACCACTAGGCTACCCTGCCACCCCTCCACTCTAACCACTAGGCTACGCTGCCACCCCTCCACTCTAACCACTAGGCGACCCTGCCGCCCCTCCACTCTAACCACTAGGCGACCCTGCCGCCCCTCCACTCTAACCACTAGGCTACCCTGCCACCCCTCCACTCTAACCACTAGGCGACCCTGCCCCTCCACTCTAACCACTAGGCGACCCTACCGCCCCTCCACTCTAACCACTAGGCTACCCTGCCACCCCTCCACTCTAACCACTAGGCTACCCTGCCGCCCCTCCACTCTAACCACTAGGCTACCCTGCCGCCCCTCCACTCTAACCACTAGGCTACCCTACCGCCCCTCCACTCTAACCACTAGGCTACCCTGCCACCCCTCCACTCTAACCACTAGGCTACCCTGCCCCCTCTCCACTCTAACCACTAGGCTACCCTGCCGCCCCTCCACTCTAACCACTAGGCTACCCTGCCGCCCCTCCACTCTAACCACTAGGCTACCCTGCCACCCCGATCACTGGTGTCTGTAATTATCTCTGGCACTCTGTGTGGCCTTATCACTTGTCAAATATAGGAAATCATAAAAAAATAAATAAGATGATTTAAAAACTAAAAGTAGAATGACAAATATATAAAACATTATCCTAAAATATAAACCATCATCATAGTGAATACCATCTGTGTTTTAATATGAGGGTTTCAGCCTGAAATATATTTTTTTACAATATCTATGTCTTTGTTGTAAATGTTTTGGTGCCAAAATGTTGGTTGTTATGAAAACAAGTAAATAGTTGGAAGAGTTGCAGAGTTAATTGAAAATAACGCCATTGTTGATTAAATGCTTGTTTTATCAATTAAACTATTTTATCTTGAACCATATGCTCAATCTTCTAGAAACTCATGGACAATAATGACACAGAGATATATATATGTTAATACTATATTACATATCGCCTTCAGCCAATCATGTTGCAGCAGTCTGTTTATCTCTACACCGACACATCTCTCTCTCTCTCTCTCTCTCTCTGTCTCTCTCTCTCTGTCTCTGTCTCTCTCTCTCTCTCTCTCTCTCTCTCTCTCTCTCTCTCTCTCTCTCTCTCTCTCCTCTCTCTCTCTCTCTCTCTCTCTCTCTCTCTCTCTCTCTCTCTCTCTCTCTCTCTCTCTCTCTCCGTTAGGTACTACCACCTGTTGAAGGCAGGATACATGGCGGTGTGGTTCAAGTCAGCTGGGACTGCTGAATTCTCCAGAGAGGTCCACTTGGTCCTGTTTGGTAGGGCGACCGATCTGAGCATGCTCAAACTGTTTGAGACGTTCCTGGAGAGTGCCCCTCAGCTCCTCTTCCAGATGTATATCCTGCTGGGCCATGGACACAAGTCCACAATACAATGTGAGTTGCGTGTGTATGTGTGTGTGTGACAGAGAGAGAGAGAGAGGGGAGAGAGAGGAGAGAGAGAGGGGGGAGAGAGGAGAAAGAGAGAGAGAGGAGAGAGGGGCGGCAGCGTAGCCTAGTGGTTAGAGCGTTGGACTAGTAACCGGAAGGTTGCGAGTTCAAACCCCCGAGCTGACATGGTACAAATCTATCGTTCTGCCCCTGAACAGGCAGTTAACCCACTGTTCGCAGGCCGTCATTGAAAATAAGAATATGTTCTTAACGGACTTGCCTGGTTAAATAAAGGTAACATTAAAACATTTTTAAAAAAAGGGGGGGAGAGAGAGGAGAGAGAGAAAGAGGGGGGGGGTGAAAATCTGCAGCCACTGCCACAACTTTTGTTCTCCATTTCTCTCCACACCACACGATAACCAGACCCTCTGGTCTGCTGCTCTCCTTGTGAGTGAATGTCTACCACAACCTCAAATATGTCACATGCTTGTCTCTCACATGCCTGTCTCTCACATGCCTGTCTCTCACATGCCTGTCTCTCATAAGCCTGTCTCTCACATGCCTGTCTCTCACATGCCTGTCTCTCACATGCCTGTCTCTCATAAGCCGGTCTCTCACATGCCTGTCTCTCACACATGCCAGTATTGTAAAATCCTTCTCTAATGTGTGTCTCATCTTCCCCTGTGCAGGCATCTGCATGGTGGGTTCATTCATCAACATCGCCTGGGCTATAGTGGACTACCGCCGGTGTCTCCGTCGATCCTTACCCCAGGTAATATAATAATAATATATCATATAACTGTCTAATAGTTGGTGGATATTTGGTGGGCAGTCTAGTTGGTGGACTGTCTAATCACTGTCTAGTTTGGATCTAGTTGGTGGATATATATATATATATATAAAATAATAATAATGAATATAACATCCCCAGGTCCGAGAGATGCCTTCTGGCCTCCCTACATTCGTCTACCTCCTATACAAGCTGTTGACCATCACCGCTCACATCCTCAGCCTCAGCCTCTTCCTCGTCCTCAGCCCCTACAGTACCCTGGGAATGGCTGTCGTCTGGCTGGCCGGTACCCTCTGGGCCCATTGGGTCCGTACTGACTTCTGCACGTCTAAAGGTCTAGAGAGGCTCTATCGGATCATCGTGGGAGTCGTCCTCATATTCACCTTCTTTAACGTGAAAGGACAGGATACCAGATGGCAGATGGCTGTGTACTACGTTCTCTTTGCGTTTGTGAACCTCTCTGGTCCTTTGCTGCTGGTTCTGGTGAGGCCAGAGGTTAACGCTACTGAGTACTTCTGGCCGGTGACTCTGCTGATATTGGGAGGGACCGTTCTAGGGCTGGCCTATCTGCTTCTGTATTATAGCGTCTATCACCCCAGAGGGAGGAGTTTACAGGCAGATGAGGTGGATGGACACATGGGACAGGAGAGAGAACCAGATACAATGCTGAGAATGAGGAACTTCCTACAGCTCTGAGGCTCACCTTCCTATTCGCCACATATTCAATGGAGGAGTTAAAAGGACAATCAGTCATTTGAAAAACAAGAAAGGTGTCACCCAGACACGTTGTTCTGTTAAACAGCTAAGGGGGATGGGTTGGAGAAATGTAACTGCTAAGACAAACTCTGGTTGGTGGACTGTCTAGTTGGTGGACTGTCTAGTTGGTGGACTGTCTAGTTGGTGGACTGTCTAGTTGGTGGACTGTCTAGTTGGTAGACTGTCTAGTTGGTGGACTGTCTAGTTGGTGGACTGTCTAGTTGGTGGACTGTCTAGTTGGTGGACTGTCTAGTTGGTGGACTGTCTAGTTGGTGGACTGTCTAGTTGGTGGACTGTCTAGTTGGTGGACTGTCTAGTTGGTGGACTGTCTAGTTGGTGGACTGTCTAGTTGGTGGACTGTCTAGTTGGTGGACTGTCTAGTTGGTGGACTGTCTAGTTGGTGGACTGTCTAGTTGGTGGACAGTCTAGTTGGTGGACAGTCTAGTTGGTGGACTGTCTAGTTGGTGGACAGTCTAGTTGGTGGACAGTCTAGTTGGTGGACTGTCTAGTTGGTAGACAGTCTAGTTGGTGGACAGTCTAGTTGGTGGACTGTCTATTTGGTGGGCAGTCTAGTTGGTGGACTGTCTATTTGGTGGGCAGTCTAGTTGGTGGACTGTCTATTTGGTGGGCTGTCTAGTTGGTGGACTGTCTAGTTGGTGGACTGTCTAGTTGGTGGACTGTCTAGTTGGTGGACTGTCTAGTTGGTGGACTGTCTAGTTGATGGACTGTCTAGTTGGTGGACTGTCTAGTTGGTGGACTAAATAGTTGGTGGACAGTCTAGCTGGTGGACTGTCTAGTTGGTGGACTGTCTAGTTGATGGACTGTCTAGTTGGTGGACTGTCTAGTTGGTGGACTGTCTAGTTGGTGGACTGTCTAGTTGATGGACTGTCTAGTTGGTGGACTGTCTAGTTGGTGGACTGTCTAGTTGGTGGACTGTCTAGTTGGTGGACTGTCTAGTTGGTGGACTGTCTAGTTGGTGGACTGTCTAGTTGGTGGACTGTCTAGTTGGTGGACAGTCTGGTTGGTGGTCTGTCTATTTGGTGGGCAGTCTAGTTGGTGGACAGTCTAGTTGGTGGACTGTCTAGCTGGTGGACAGTCTAGTTGGTGGACTGTCTAGTTGGTGGACAGTCTAGTTGGTTGGCTGGTCTGTCTAGTTTGGACAGTCTAGTTGGTGGACAGTCTAGTTGGTGGACAGTCTAGTTGGTGGACTGTCTAGTTGGTGGACTGTCTAGTTGGTGGACAGTCTAGTTGGTGGACAGTCTAGTTGGTGGACTGTCTAGTTGGTGGACAGTCTAGTTGGTGGACTGTCTAGTTGGTGGACAGTCTAGTTGGTGGACTGTCTAGTTGGTGGACAGTCTAGTTGGTGGACTGTCTAGTTGGTGGACAGTCTAGTTGGTGGACAGTCTAGTTGGTGGACTCTGACTGTCATCCTTTTAGTTTCTAAGTCACCTCAGCCTTCTTTTATCTTATCAGTTTCGGTTCCTCCAGTCTTACAGCTGCTGCTCCCTTTTTACAGTAAACTCCAGGCTAAGCAGGTTTTGTTCATTGTGTCTCGTGACATCACATCACATGATCGTTCTCACCCTCAGGAGTCTCTTTTCCTTTTTTGTTGCTGCTCTGAAAAGACCGGAACAGGTTCAAAGGGACTGTGATGTTTGCGCCACTACAAATCTGACCTACATATCTCAGGTCTGGTGTCCTCAGCTGAGAGGAATGAGAGGGACATAGTGAGACACACCGCCTAATATAATAATAATAATATAATAATATAATAATAATAATATAATAATAATAATATAATAATATAATAATAATAATATAATAATAATAATATAATAATATAATAATAATAATATAATAATATAATAATAATAATATAATAATATAATAATAATAATATAATAATAATAATATAATAATAATAATAATAATATAATAATAATAATATAATAATATAATAATAATAATATAATAATAATAATATAATAATATAATAATAATAATATAATAATAATAATAATAATAATAATAATATAATAATAATAATATAATAATATAATAATAATAATATAATAATATAATAATATAATAATAATAATATAATAATATAATAATAATAATATAATAATATAATAATATAATAATAATAATATAATAATATAATAATAATAATATAATAATATAATAATAGTAATAATAATAATATAATATAATAATATAATAATAATAGTTGGTGGACCGCCTCTTATATGTTGATTCATGATGTCAATACAAAACAGAAGGAAAACTTCCTTTTACAGGCCACCTTTAAGGGGGAAGTAAGAAGACGTTGTTATGGACTCGCTCAGTGATGTGTTACAGACTCTTTTATTTATATTTATTTAACTAGGCAAGTCAGTTAAGAACAAATTCTTATTTTCAATGACGGCCTAGGAACAGTGGGGTTAACTGCCTGTTCAGGGGCAGGACGACAGATTTGTACCTTGTCAGCTTGGGGGTTTGAAGTTGCAACCTTCCGGTCTAACCACTAGGCTACCCTGCCGCCCCTCCACTCTAACCACTAGGCTACCCTGCCGCCCCTCCACTCTAACCACTAGGCTACCCTGCCGCCCCTCCACTCTAACCACTAGGCTACCCTGCCGCCCCTCCACTCTAACCACTAGGCTACCCTGCCGCCCCTCCACTCTAACCACTAGGCGACCCTGCCGCCCCTCCACTCTAACCACTAGGCTACCCTACCGCCCCTCCACTCTAACCACTAGGCTACCCTGCCACCCCTCCACTCTAACCACTAGGCTACCCTGCTGCCCCTCCACTCTAACCACTAGGCTACCCTGCCACCCCTCCACTCTAACCACTAGGCTACCCTGCCACCCCTCCACTCTAACCACTAGGCTACCCTGCCGCCCCTCCACTCTAACCACTAGCCTACCCTGCCGCCCCTCCACTCTAACCACTAGGCTACCCTGCCGCCCCTCCACTCTAACCACTAGCCTACCCTGCCGCCCCTCCACTCTAACCACTAGGCTACCCTGCCGCCCCTCCACTCTAACCACTAGGCTACCCTGCCACCCCTCCACTCTAACCACTAGGCGACCCTGCCGCCCCTCCACTCTAACCACTAGGCTACCCTGCCACCCCTCCACTCTAACCACTAGGCTACCCTGCCACCCCTCCACTCTAACCACTAGGCGACCCTGCCGCCCCTCCACTCTAACCACTAGGCTACCCTGCCGCCCCTCCACTCTAACCACTAGGCGACCCTGCCGCCCCTCCACTCTAACCACTAGGCTACCCTGCCGCCCCTCCACTCTAACCACTAGGCGACCCTGCCGCCCCTCCACTCTAACCACTAGGCGACCCTGCCGCCCCTCCACTCTAACCACTAGGCTACCCTGCCGCCCTTCCACTCTAACCACTAGGCTACCCTGCCGCCCCTCCACTCTAACCACTAGGCTACCCTGCCGCCCCTCCACTCTAACCACTAGGCGACCCTGCCACCCCTCCACTCTAACCACTAGGCGACCCTACCGCCCCTCCACTCTAACCACTAGGCGACCCTACCTCCCCTCCACTCTAACCACTAGGCTACCCTGCCGCCCCTCCACTCTAACCACTAGGCTACCCTACCGCCCCTTCACTCTAACCACTAGGCGACCCTACCTCCCCTCCACTCTAACCACTAGGCTACCCTGCCGCCCCTCCACTCTAACCACTAGGCGACCCTGCCGCCCCTCCACTCTAACCACTCCAGGCGACCCTGCCGCCCCTCCACTCTAACCACTAGGCGACCCTGCCGCCCCTCCACTCTAACCACTAGGCGCCCTCCCCTAACCACTAGGCGCCGCCCCTCCACTCTAACCACGACCCTGGCTCCCCTAACCACTAGGCGACCCGCCCCTCCACTCTAACCACTAGGCGACCCTGCCGCCCCTCCACTCTAACCACTAGGCGACCCTGCCGCCCCTCCACTCTAACCACTAGGCGACCCTGCCGCCCCTCCACTCTAACCACTAGGCGACCCTGCCGCCCCTCCACTCTAACCACTAGACTACCCTGCCGCCCCTCCACTCTAACCACTAGACTACCCTGCCGCCCCTCCACTCTAACCACTAGGCGACCCTGTCGCCCCTCCACTCTAACCACTAGGCGACCCTGCCGCCCCTCCACTCTAACCACTAGACTACCCTGCCGCCCCTCCACTCTAACCACTAGACTACCCTGCCGCCCCTCCACTCTAACCACTAGGCGACCCTGCCGCCCCTCCACTCTAACCACTAGGCGACCCTACCGCCCCTCCACTCTAACCACTAGGCTCCACTCTAACCCTACCGCCCCTCCACTCTAACCACTAGACTACCCTGCCGCCCCTCCACTCTAACCACTAGGCGACCCTGCCGCCCCTCCACTCTAACCACTAGGCGACCCTACCGCCCCTCCACTCTAACCACTAGGCTACCCTACCGCCCCTCCACTCTAACCACTAGACTACCCTGCCGCCCCATTGAATGACTGATGTATTTCATCTCTGACATATTTTCCACAGTGTTATTCTGTCATGGGATCTGTATTAAATACTATGATGTTTTGTGTAGTATTTACCGTCTGTAAATGCACTTTAAAACGTAAAAATCTAATATATTACGATAAATATAAAGTATTACGATATCAATATAATGTATTATAATATATATAATGTATTACAATATATATCATGTATTACGATATATATATATAATGTATTTACCAATAAAATGTATTATAAACAATCCTCATCATTATAGTTATTAACCAGGTTGATGATGAAATACCCAACACTAGTAAGGGTTATTTCAATGCTAATGAAACGTCACAAACCAGGCTACCTTCAAATGAAAGAGCTGGGCACAATGCTTCCTTTAGGCTGGGGCTGATGGGGCTGATGGGGCTGATGGGGTAGATTGGTCTGATGGGGCTGATGGGGCTGATGGGGAAGATGGGTCTGATGTGGCTGATGGGGCTGATGGGGCTGATGGGGCTAATGGTGGTGATGGGTCTGATGGGGCTGATGGGGAATATGGGGAAGATGGGTCTGATGGGGCTGATGGGGCTGATGGGGCTGATGGGGCTGATGGGGCTGATGGGGCTGATGGGGCTGATGGGGCTGATGGTGGTGATGGGTCTGATGGGGCTGATGGGGCTGATGGGGCTGATGGGGCTGATGGGGCTGATGGGGCTGATGGGGCTGATGGGGCTGATGGGGCTGATGGGGCTGATGGGGCTGACGGGGCTGATGGGGCTGACAGGGCTGATGGGGCTGATGGTGGTGATGGGGCTGATGGTGTTGACTGGGCCTCTGTGGGCCTCTGTGGGCACTGTCCCAAATGGTGCCCTATTCCCTATATAGTGCACCATATAGGGTGCAATTTGGGACACTGATTGCTGTTCATCCTCCCTTACTGCCACAGTTTGCTCATCTGACAACCGTCAGATGAAAGTTAAACTGACGTTTTGAAAAAATGAACAAGTCAGGAAGCCTCCTTCGGCTCGGCCCAGTGTTTATTTTAGGTTTCATGGACACTGCAGTTCGTCATCAACATTTCTCCCACGTGTGATCAGGGGCTGAGCCAGACGAGCGTAAAGACAGAGGCTCCACCCAAATGGCACCTTAGTCCCTATATAGTGCGCACATTTTTGTTGGGCTTCCTATTCCCTACATTGCTTACTTTTACGACCGAATCCAAGGGCTCAAAAGTAGTGCACTGAAAATAGGGAATAGGGCCCCGGTCAACAGTAGTGCACTATATAGGGAATAGGGCCCTGGACAACAGTAGTGCACTATATAAGGAATAGGGCCCTGGTCAACAGTAGTGCACTATATAGGGAATAGGGCCCCGGTCAACAGTAGTGCACTATATAGGGAATAGGGCCCTGGTCAACAGTAGTGCACTATATAGGGAATAGGGTTCTGGTCTAAAGTAGTGCACTATATATGGAATAGGGTTCTGGTCTAAAGTAGTGCACTATATATGGAATAGGGTTCTGGTCTAAAGTAGTGCACTATATAGGGAATAGGGTTCTGGTCTAAAGTAGTGCACTATATATGGAATAGGGCTCTGGTCTAAAGTAGTGCACTATATATGGAATAGGGTTCTGGTCTAAAGTAGTGCACTATATATGGAATAGGGTTCTGGTCTAAAGTAGTGCACTATATAGGGAATAGGGTTCTGTTCTAAAGTAGTGCACTATATATGGAATAGGGCTCTGGTCTAAAGTAGTGCACTATATATGGAATAGGGTTCTGGTCTAAAGTACTGCACTATATATGGAATAGGGTTGACTGTACATGGAGTACCAGTGCAGAGTCCATGTGCAGGGGTACGAGGTAATAACTTGGCTATATCCCCAGGATACCAGTACAGAGTCTGAACACCTCTTACAATAATAGTGCTTGTGATTCCTTTGGTCAGATTCATATTGCTTGTGATTCCTTTGGTCAGAGTCATATTGCTTGTGATTCCTTTGGTCAAAGTCATATTGCTTGTGATTCCTTTGGTCAGAGTCATATTGCTTGTGATTCCTTTGGTCAGAGTCATATTGCTTGTGATTCCTTTGGTCAAAGTCATATTGCTTGTGATTCCTTTGGTCAAAGTCATATTGCTTGTGATTCCTTTGGTCAAAGTCATATTGCTTGTGATTCCTTTGGTCAGAGTCATATTGCTTGTTATTCCTTTGCTCATAGCGCCCCCTTGTGTCCTACAAAATCCACTGTTGTGCTTTACACCTCCATAGCAGTGCTTGGGTTAAAACATTAAGTTTAGTTTCTCATTCTGAATGGTTAAGGTACTGGTTAAGGTTTGAATAGGGATAAGGTACTGGTTAAGGTTTGGATAGGGTTAAGGTACTGGTTAAGGTTTGGATAGGGTTAAGGTACTGGTTAAGGATTGGATAGGGTTAAGGTACTGGTTAAGGTTTGGATAGGGTTAAGGTACTGGTTAAGGTTTGGATAGGAGGGTTAAGGTACTGGTCAAGGTCTGGATAGGGTTAAGGTACTGGTTAAGGTTTGGATAGGGTTAAGGTACTGGTTAAGGTTTGGATAGGGTTAAGGTACTGGTCAAGGTTTGGATAGGGTTAAGGTACTGGTTAAGGTTTGGATAGGAGGGTTAAGGTACTGGTCAAGGTCTGGATAGGGTTAAGGTACTGGTTAAGGTTTGGATAGGGTAATGGTACTGGTTAAGGTTTGGATAGGGTTAAGGTACTGGTTAAGGTTTGGATAGGAGGGTTAAGGTACTGGTCAAGGTCTGGATAGGGTTAAGATACTGGTTAAGGTTTGGATAGGGTTAAGGTACTGGTTAATGATTGGATAGGGTTAAGGTACTGGTTAAGGTTTGGATAGGGTTAAGGTACTGGTTAAGGTTTGGATAGGGTTAAGGTACTGGTTAAGGTTTGGATAGGGTTAAGGTACTGGTTAAGGTCTGGATAGGGTTAAGGTACTGGTTAAGGTTTGGATAGGGTTAAGGTACTGGTTAAGGTTTGGATAGGGTTAAGGTACTGGTTAAGGTTTGGATAGGGTTAAGGTACTGGTTAAGGTTTGGATAGGGTTAAGGTACTGGTTAAGGTTTGGATAGGGTTAAGGTACTGGTCAAGGTTTGGATAGGGTTAAGGTACTGGTTAAGGTTTGGATAGGAGGGTTAAGGTACTGGTCAAGGTCTGGATAGGGTTAAGGTACTGGTTAAGGTTTGGATAGGGTTAAGGTACTGGTTAAGGTTTGGATAGGGTTAAGGTACTGGTTAAGGTTTGGATAGTGTTAAGGTACTGGTTAAGGATTGGATTAAGGATTGGATAGGGTTAAGGTACTGGTTAAGGTTTGGATAGGGTTAAGATACTGGTTAAGGTTTGGATAGGGTTAAGGTACTGGTTAAGGTTTGGATAGGGTTAAGGTACTGGTTAAGGTTTGGATAGGGTTAAGGTACTGGTCAAGGTTTGGATAGGGTTAAGGTACTGGTTAAGGTTTGGATAGGGTTAAGGTACTGGTTAAGGTTTGGATAGGGTTAAGGTACTGGTCAAGGTTTGGATAGGGTTAAGGTACTGGTTAAGGTTTGGATAGGAGGGTTAAGGTACTGGTCAAGGTCTGGATAGGGTTAAGGTACTGGTTAAGGTTTGGATAGGGTTAAGGTACTGGTTAAGGTTTGGATAGGGTTAAGGTACTGGTCAAGGTTTGGATAGGGTTAAGGTACTGGTTAAGGTTTGGATAGGAGGGTTAAGGTACTGGTCAAGGTCTGGATAGGGTTAAGGTACTGGTTAAGGTTTGGATAGGGTAATGGTACTGGTTAAGGTTTGGATAGGGTTAAGGTACTGGTTAAGGTTTGGATAGGAGGGTTAAGGTACTGGTCAAGGTCTGGATAGGGTTAAGATACTGGTTAAGGTTTGGATAGGGTTAAGGTACTGGTTAATGATTGGATAGGGTTAAGGTACTGGTTAAGGTTTGGATAGGGTTAAGGTACTGGTTAAGGTTTGGATAGGGTTAAGGTACTGGTTAAGGTTTGGATAGGGTTAAGGTACTGGTTAAGGTCTGGATAGGGTTAAGGTACTGGTTAAGGTTTGGATAGGGTTAAGGTACTGGTTAAGGTTTGGATAGGGTTAAGGTACTGGTTAAGGTTTGGATAGGGTTAAGGTACTGGTTAAGGTTTGGATAGGGTTAAGGTACTGGTTAAGGTTTGGATAGGGTTAAGGTACTGGTCAAGGTTTGGATAGGGTTAAGGTACTGGTTAAGGTTTGGATAGGAGGGTTAAGGTACTGGTCAAGGTCTGGATAGGGTTAAGGTACTGGTTAAGGTTTGGATAGGGTTAAGGTACTGGTTAAGGTTTGGATAGGGTTAAGGTACTGGTTAAGGTTTGGATAGTGTTAAGGTACTGGTTAAGGATTGGATTAAGGATTGGATAGGGTTAAGGTACTGGTTAAGGTTTGGATAGGGTTAAGGTACTGGTTAAGGTTTGGATAGGGTTAAGGTACTGGTCAAGGTTTGGATAGGGTTAAGGTACTGGTTAAGGTTTGGATAGGGTTAAGGTACTGGTTAAGGTTTGGATAGGGTTAAGGTACTGGTCAAGGTTTGGATAGGGTTAAGGTACTGGTTAAGGTTTGGATAGGAGGGTTAAGGTACTGGTTAAGGTTTGGATAGGGTTAAGGTACTGGTTAAGGTTTGGATAGGGTTAAGGTACTGGTTAAGGTTTGGATAGGGTTAAGGTACTGGTTAAGGTTTGGATAGGGTTAAGGTACTGGTCAAGGTTTGGATAGGGTTAAGGTACTGGTTAAGGTTTGGATAGGAGGGTTAAGGTACTGGTCAAGGTCTGGATAGGGTTAAGGTACTGGTTAAGGTTTGGATAGGGTTAAGGTACTGGTTAAGGTTTGGATAGGGTTAAGGTACTGGTTAAGGTTTGGATAGTGTTAAGGTACTGGTTAAGGATTGGATTAAGGATTGGATAGGGTTAAGGTACTGGTTAAGGTTTGGATAGGGTTAAGGTACTGGTTAAGGTTTGGATAGGGTTAAGGTACTGGTCAAGGTTTGGATAGGGTTAAGGTACTGGTTAAGGTTTGGATAGGGTTAAGGTACTGGTTAAGGTTTGGATAGGGTTAAGGTACTGGTCAAGGTTTGGATAGGGTTAAGGTACTGGTTAAGGTTTGGATAGGAGGGTTAAGGTACTGGTCAAGGTCTGGATAGGGTTAAGGTACTGGTTAAGGTTTGGATAGGGTTAAGGTACTGGTTAAGGTTTGGATAGGGTTAAGGTACTGGTCAAGGTTTGGATAGGGTTAAGGTACTGGTCAAGGTTTGGATAGGGTTAAGGTACTGGTTAAGGTTTGGATAGGGTTAAGGTACTGGTTATGGTTTGGATAGGGTTGAGGTACTGGTTAAGGTTTGGATAGGGTTAAGGTACTGGTTAAGGATTGGATAGGGTTAAGGTACTGTTTAAGGATTGTATATAAGGGTTAAAACCAACTATAAAAACTAGTGTCTGTGACCAGGATCCAACACACAGCCTTCTGATCCAGAGGTATGGGATTCCACCTCTCCATCCCCTCATCCACAACACTCCGGCAAAACTATTACTTGACGGTAATAGTGCTCACTGTTGCCTCTAGTGGCTGGTTTTGAAGGCATTTCCCGACGTATTCAGGAAAGCGATAGACGACCAATTTCAACAATAATCTTGAACAAACTGGCTTCACAGACACACACGCACACACACACGCACGCACGCACACACACACACACACACACACACACACACACACACACACACACACACACACACACACACACACACACACACACACACACACACACACACACACACACACACACACACACACACACACACACACACACACAATTGTACAGCTAACCTTGTGGGGACACACAATTCAGTCCCATTCCAAATGATATTTTCCCTAACCCCTAACCTTAAACCTTAACCCTAACTCGTACTTTTACCCTAACCCTAACCTTAACCCATAAACCTTACCCTAAACCTAACCCTAACTTCTAAGCCTAAACCTAACCCTAGCTTCTAAGCCTAAACCTAACCCGAGCTCCTAACCCTTAACCTAATTCTAATCTTAACCCTAAACCTAAACCTAACCCTAGCTTCTAAGCCTAAACCTAACACTAGCTCCTAACCCTTAACCTAATTCTAATTCTAACCTTAACCCTATAGTGCCCTACTTTTGCCCAGGGTTCATAGGGAAGAGGATGCCATTTGGTATGGTACCTACCTACTGCATCATTTTAAAGATACTGTATAGATAGATATATACAGTACCAGTCAAAGTTTGGACTCAATCAATGTTTTTTTTCTTTATTTTGTACCATTTTCTACATCAAAACTATGAAATAACACATATGGAATCATGCAGTAACCAAAAAAGTGTTAAACAAATCAAAATATAATTTATACTTGAGATTCTTCAAAGTAGCCACTCCTTGCCTCAATGACAGCTTTGCACACTCTTGGCGTTCTCTCAACCGGCTTCACGAGGTAGTCACCTGGAATGCATTTCAATTAACATGTGTGCCTTGTTAAAAGTTAATTTGTGGAAATTCTTTCCTTCTTTAATGAGTTTGAGCCAATCAGTTGTGTTGTGACAAGGTAGGGGTGGTATACCGAAGAGAGACCTATTTGGTAAAAGACAAAGTCCATATTATGGCAAGAACAGCTAAGCAAAGAGAAACGACAGTGGCTCCAAACTTTTGACTGGTACTATATGTAGTGCACTACTTTTGACAAGGGTTCATATATGTAGCGCACTACTTTTGACAAGGGTTCATATATGTAGTGCACTACTTTTGACCAGGATTCATATATGTAGTGCACTACTTTTGACCATGGTTCATATATGTAGTGCACTACTTGTATCGGGTATAGGGTGCCACTTGGGACACACACTTTTCTTTAATAATGGTGCCGAGGGGAGGGCTGCCGTTTTACAGGCTCCTAACCAACTGTGCTATTTTGTTCGTTTTTTTTCTCGCATTTATTGTAACTAATTTTGTACATAATGTTACTGCTACCGTCTCTTATGACCGAAGATAGATTCTGGACGTCAGAACAGCGATTACTCACCTCGAACTGGATGAAGGTTTTTTCTTTAATGTGTCCGACGCAAAGGATTTACTGCTTTGTCAAGGTCCAAATCCCCGTCATCTGCGTTAAGAAGAGATGGAGAAAAAGAGGGGTTGGGGGGTGTGCCTTGTAAGAGTTCGCAGATGAGTAGGTAAACCACTGTCATGACTTGTCCTCCTGGATGGGGATCAAAGCTAATTAAAGGTTTCAAGAACCCTCTCTCCTGGGGGAGTTGGCCAGTTTCATGACGGTCATAAATACCATGCTGGAACTTTCTCTCCCTTGCCAGGCAGTATTGAGGGGAAAGAACCTTCGTGTTACAAAGAGATTCTTCCCGCCAAAACTCCAACATCCAAAAGTGGATAATGAAACAATATTTCTAACACAAAGAATGTGGGAAATGGTCGGGAGGGACTCAAAGAACAATCATGTCAGATAATTTATTGTTTTGTGATATCATTAAATACATTATAACGGAAACACAACGTAGCTTTCACAATGTGTGTGTCAGAGTTGCATCTAAATGTTGTAAAACTTATATGATTAACTATGAAACTATTTGTGAGAAGATTAAATGTGAGTTTAGCCTTCTAAATTAGATGAATGTTTTTAATGTAAAGTTTTACCCAATCAGTAACCACGCCCATGTGAACACAGACATTATGCCAAAAGAATGGAACGCCTCTTTTGCCAGAGTACTTATAAAGGACTCCTAAAGAATTAACATATTAGACCAGTACGCTGCCAGTGTCACATCCTGACCATAGTTTGCTTTGTATGTTTCTATGTTTTGTTTGGTCAGGGTGTGATCTGAGTGGGCATTCTATGTTACATGTCTAGTTTGTCTATTTCTATGTTTGGACTGACATGGTTATCAATCAGAGGCAGGTGTTAGTCATTGTCTCTGATTGGGAACCATATTTAGGTAGCCTGTTTGGTGTTGGGTTTTGTGGGTGATTGTTCCTGTCTCTGTGTTTGCACCAGATAGGGCTGTTTTGGGTTTTCACGTTTCTTGTTTTGTTAGTTTGTTCATGTGTAGTTTCTTTATTAAAGAACCATGAATAGTAACCACACTGCATTTTGGTCCGCCTCTCCTTCGACTCAAGAAAACCGTTACAGCCGGGTTGCTACTAGCGTGTAAAATGGTTTAAAACTGCTAGAATAGTATAAGTGCAGCGCGAGCTGAATACGTGACAAATGGTCTAAAACTATGACGAGTGAAGAAGACTCGACAAAGACACCGCCTGCAGCTCTACATGTAAAGGAGTCTAGAACTTTGACCAAAGACATCGCCTGCAGCTCTACATGTAAAGGAGTCTAGAACTTTGACCAAAGACACCGCCTGCAGCTCTACATGTAAAGGAGTCTAGAACTTTGACCAAAGACACCGCCTGCAGCTCTACATGTAAAGGAGTCTAGAACTTTGACCAAAGACACCAGGTAGATCTTATCAAATGACCACTGGTACGTCTGATGTATCCGTTCTAACGAACACTTCCAGAACAAATAAAAACAGCCTACTACTACAACTGAGGACATTGTGATCTCTGGTGGACAACCAGAGATTTACACAACCAGAGACTTCTGTTTCGAAACTTACTCTCTACAGACGGACCGGGAGATTTCAACACGACAAAGACATACACACATAAATATATACACGTTTAAATTATTTTTGAACGAGCGGTTGTTCATGTGCAAAGTATTCATATTCCCATGAGCATAGCTTCCACGTGTATGTACAATAAGTTGACTGTCTCTGTCTCTCCCTCTCCTTACATGCCCCTCCCTTTTCATTGTGTACCAAGCTGTCATATCGGGTTAGTCCACTAGGGACTTTTAATTGCATTATGTTAGTAATCAACGTATCATTTATCCTGTATGTGTGTGTTTATGTAATTCCGTGTGATTATTTAGTTAATCGGTAAATACATAATGAAGCCAATTTGTGTATTGCTGAATCATCATTTAGACTAGGATTCGTGCAGAATTGAAGTCAACGACGTTCAGAACGAGACTAATATGAGGTAATAATTAATGGATGATATTCTGATATATTCTTGAGTTAATTCGGGAAACGGTAACTCATTAAACAAACTTTTTCTGTGGTGCCCCAAGATTGCTAATGAGTTAATTGTTACATGATTAATTTAATAATTAACATAGTTAATTGATTTGTTAAAATATCAGTCATTTAATGGCAATTACGCCACGACACCAGCACTACACTCGGTATTACCATACAACAATATTACAATATATGTGGATGCATGTGTTTGTACCTGGGTGTGCGTCTCTTCACAGTTCCCATTGTTCCATAAGGTGTATTTTAACCGTTTTTAAAAACTCTATGTACAGCAGTTCTGTGCGCCTCCCATAGTCTGTTCTGGAATGTGAAGAGACCTCTGGTGGCATGTCTTGTAAGCATGGGTGTCCGAGCTGTGTACTAGTAGTTTAAACAGACAGCTTGGTACATTCAGCTTGTCAACACTTCTTACAAAAGCAAATAGTGATGACGTCAATCTCTTTTCCACTCATGAGCCATGAGAGATTGACATGCATATCATTAATGTTAGCTCTCCGTGTACTTTTAAGTCCCTCTTTGTGGCTTTCTGACCGAACTACTGAACAGTAGTCTAGGTGCGACAAAACTAGGGCCTGTAGGACCGGCCTTGTTGATAGTGCTGTTAAGAAGGCAGAGCAATGCTTTATTATGGACAGACTTCTCCCCATTTTAGCTACTGTTATTTCAATATGTTTTGACCATGACAACTCGCTCAATTTCCACATGATTTATTACAAGATGTAGTTTAGGGTTTAGTGAATGATTTGTTCCAAATACAGTGCTTTTAATTTTGGAAATATTTAGGACTAACTTATTCCTTGCCACCCATTCCGAAAATAACTGCAGCTCTTTGTTAAGTGTGGCAGTCATTTTAGTTGCTGTAGTAGCTGAAGTGTATAGTGTTGAGTCATCGGCATACATAGACACACTGGCTTTACTCAAAGTCAGTGGCATGTCATTAGTGAAGATTGAAAGAAGTAAGGGGCTTAGACAGCTGCCCTGGGGAATTGGTAACAGGCTGATTGGTCGGCTATTTTTAGCCAGCAAAGGGGGTTTAACTATTCTTGGGTAGCGGAATGACCGTTGCTTCCCTCCAGGCCTGAGGGCACACACTTTCTAGTAAGCTTAAATTGAAGACATGGCAAATAGGAGTGGCAATATCGTCTGCTATTATCCTCAGTAATTTTCAATCCACATTGTCAGACCCTCGGTGGCTTGTCATTGTTGATAGACAACAATATATGTTTTTACCTCTTCCACACAAACTTTACAGAATTCAAAAGTACAATGCTTGTCTTTCATAATTTGGTCAGATATACTTGGATATGTAGTGTCAGTGTTTGTTGCTGGCATGTCAAATTTGCTAATCTTGCCAATGAAAAAGTCTTTAAGAAGTTGGATTTTCAGTGGATTTTCTGATGAATGAGCCATCTGATTCAATGAATGATGGAGCCGAGTTGACCTTTTTTCCCCAAATGTAATTTAAGGTGCTCCAAAGCTTTGTACCATCATTCTTTATTTCATTAATTTTTGTTTCATTGTATAGTTTATTTCATGATGATGATTTAATTCCTGTGCTGTTTGTATCTACCCTGGTAGGTTGACTGATAACCTGAACCTGATAACCTGAACCAGGTTACAGGCACTGTTTACAGTTTGAAGCTTTTTCTTGGGTGGGCAGCTTGATGAAATCCAGTCAATATTTAAATCACCCAGAAAATATACCTCTCTGTTGATATCACATATATTATCAAGCATTTCTCACATATTATCCAGATACTGACTGTTAGCACTTGGTGGTCTACAGCAGCTTCCCACAATAATCGGATTTAGGTGAAGCAGATGAACCTGTAGCCATATTACTTCAACTGTATTTAACATCAGATCCCCTCTAAGCTTTACATGAATGTGGTTCTAAATATAAACAACACTTCCACCACTGGCATTTGTCTTTTCTGTAGATGTTACAACCTTGTATTGCTACCACTATATCATCAAAGGTCTAGGTGAGTTTCAGAGAAAATACTGTTATCTGTTACTAGCAAGTTATTCACATCATGAACCTTGTTTCTTAAGCTACATATGTTAACGTAGGCTTTTTTTTTTAGCACTTTTATGGGTTGCTTGATTGTTTTCAATGCTTTGCTGAGAAGCTTATCAGAAGTAGACATGCTCATGTTATTTATATTGGAGCTGATAGTGCACGGTGAGCTGCATAAAGTGGTCTTCCTCCTAGTGCACACCGCCTCAGTGCTAACAGTATAACTCTGGTACATAGGCACATAATTACTGCATACAATAGCTGTAGGATCAACAGAGGTATTCATGGCAGTTCGGGGTATATACATTAAGTTACTTACATTGTGTCTGCCAACGCCCCTGGGATAATGTACATTTGACATTTGATGAAGGAGCAGGAATCTCTGGAAGCCGGTCGGTAACACTGTTGGTCAGCAGGATGGTATCCCCCTAGGCCATTATAACCCCATTCACCAAAGACCGCTGCCTTGCGCTGGGCTTATAGTGTGTGACGTGCTTCCACTGGGATCCAGGATTGATAACTGTGGCATCCGCCAGCTCCTCATGAAGCGTCCTTGCTCCTTTATTCTCTGAGGGGGTGGAGGGGTTGGGTTTGGAGGTCTGGGGAGGATGGAGGGGTTGGGTTTGGAGGTCTGAGGGGGTGGAGGGGTTGGGTTTGGAGGTCTGAGGGGGTGGAGGGGTTGGGTTTGGAGGTCTGGGGAGGATGGAGGGGTTGGGTTTGGAGGTCTGGGGAGGATGGAGGGGTTGGGTTTGGAGGTCTGAGGGGGTGGAGGGGTTGGGTTTGGAGGTCTGGGGAGGATGGAGGGGTTGGGTTTGGAGGTCTGGGGAGGATGGAGGGGTTGGGTTTGGAGGTCTGGGGAGGATGGAGGGGTTGGGTTTGGAGGTCTGAGGGGTGGAGGGGTTGGGTTTGGAGGTCTGAGGGGGTGGAGGGGGGTTGGGTTTGGAGGTCTGGGGAGGATGGAGGGGTTGGGTTTGGAGGTCTGGGGAGGATGGAGGGGTTGGGTTTGGGAGGTCTGAGGGGTGGAGGGGTTGGGTTTGGAGGTCTGGGGAGGATGGAGGGGTTGGGTTTGGAGGTCTGAGGGGGTGGAGGGGTTGGGTTTGGAGGTCTGGGGAGGATGGAGGGGTTGGGTTTGGAGGTCTGAGGGGTGGAGGGTTGGGTTTGGAGGTCTGAGGGGTGGAGGGGTTGGGTTTGGAGGTCTGGGGAGGATGGAGGGGTTGGGTTTGGAGGTCTGAGGGGTGGAGGGGTTGGGTTTGGAGGTCTGGGGAGGATGGAGGGTTGGGTTTGGAGGTCTGAGGGGTGGAGGGGTTGGGTTTGGAGGTCTGAGGGGGTGGAGGGGTTGGGTTTGGAGGTCTGGGGAGGATGGAGGGGTTGGGTTTGGAGGTCTGAGGGGTGGAGGGGTTGGGTTTGGAGGTCTGGGGAGGATGGAGGGGTTGGGTTTGGAGGTCTGGGGAGGATGGAGGGGTTGGGTTTGGAGGTCTGAGGGGTGGAGGGGTTGGGTTTGGAGGTCTGAGGGGGTGGAGGGGTTGGGTTTGGAGGTCTGGGGAGGATGGAGAGGGCAGGTGAGATGGGAGGGGAGAGGACTTCATTAGAGATGGATCTCTGCAGGGCCAGTCAGTCTCCCTGGCCAGTCAGTCTCCCTGGCCAGTCAGTCTCCCTGGCCAGTCAGTCGCCCTGGCCAGTCAGTCTCCCTGGCCAGTCAGTCAGAGAGAGGCAACATGGTGGTGAGGCAGTGGCACAACGACCAGGCTGAGGAGTGGAAAAGGAGAAGGGGTTAGAGTGGATCCAGGATACGCTACAATGTCTCAATTCGTTAATTCTGGACATCCAGCTCAGACATATTTTCCCTCAATAAGACGACAGCTTCCGCATTAGAAATTTGTCCGGACAAAATTAACCCAGAACGGTGAAAAGTAGGTGCAGCTCCTACAGGGGATGAAACCGTAGTCTCTGAAGGTGGTTGCTGCCAATCTGGAAGAAGTCCGTTTCCCCATATGGCACAAAGTGGTAGACGCCATTTTGGAACAATTCTGTTAAAATCCATGCAAATAAAATAGGTTGTCAAGGAACCAGCTAAAAGTCCATCAATCCACACAGTGTGATAGTAAATTAGATTGAATCAAAGTTTTGGCAGCAAGCCAGAACCCAAACCACAGACTAGAAACCAGCCAGACTTAGGACTCACAATAAACACAACCCAAGGCACAAAACTGGCCAGCATAACAACAGCAAGGAGACAGCAGTGACTTACTCAGTAGAGACAGTAGATCTAGCTGGTCTGTCATATTATAATAGAGACAGTAGATCTAGCTGGTCGGTCACATTAGATCTAGCTGGCCTGTCATAATATAATAGAGACAGCATATCTAGCTGGTCTGTCAAATAATAATAGAGACAGTAGATCTAGCCGGTCTGTCATAATGTAATAGAGACAGCATATCTAGCTGGTCTGTCTAGGGACCTGACAGACCTGGTCAGTTATTACTAGGGACCTGACAGACCTGGTCAGTTATTACTAGGGACCTGACAGACCTGGTCAGTTATTACTAGGGACCTGACAGACCTGGTCAGTTATTACTAGGGACCTGGTCAGTTATTACTAGGGACCTGACAGACCTGGTCAGTTATTACTAGGG